>NC_068358.1:51779181-51917530 GCF_020536995.1 Dreissena polymorpha | reverse complement strand
AATGGTAGGGAATGAATAGGTGTTCACTACTGAATCCCTGAAATATGATACACGTGAAGACTTATAGTAACCATTGCCACTAGAGAAAAGGTTACATTCACTAAGAAACGGCGCCGAAAAAAAAAGTTGCAAAAACAGTCGATTTTGATTTTGTCAAGTTCTTTCTTGCATTGTACATGACATATATTTTTATTGAATAATCGATTCGCTTAGAATGGCCTTTAAGAAAAAGGTATGGTATGGGGGTCTCTATGTGCAAAATGTTGCATTTATTTTCGCTCAAAGTTGTCGCTTTTACATGAATTATATAGGGAAACTATTTAGTGTATTATGACCTAAACGCAAACCAGGTCAAGTCTCAAAGGGAGCTGTATTTACAGAAAATCATCATTCTTTTAGTGGGATATGACGCGTTTTGGGCGAATTTCACGGTCGATAATAAATGCGTTTGTTTCACGAATTTAAGGAGCATCGTGAGTTTTTAAGAAGAAAATACGTTTTCAGAGGAAAATAAGAAAAAAAAACGTACAAAAACTCGTCTGTGAGCATCTCAAATCGCAACAATTTGTGCTGAAAGAGCTCATGAAACACGTTTTAATAGTTGTTTACTTCTTTTCTACATAGCTTGTAACAATATTCCAGTATTTTGACCGAATTGTAATTACTTAGGGTAATCGTTTTACGCCTGAACGCCCGTTATAAATCAAAGCTCCGAACGCGAAAGCCACATGGCTTATCAGGCGTTATAAATAAAATGCATTTTCAAGCATTTCTACGTGAAAGATCGGTCTGAAAAATTGGCATGCACCTAGAAAGATAGAAAATAGGTTTATAACGTATCGAGAAGTGCTTATTTTTCGCGATGTGAACAGTAAAACGTTTGTCTAATAAACGCAAAACCAGTCAAGTCTCAAGGAGCTGTATTTACAGAAATCATCATTCTTTTAGTGGGATATGACGCGTTTTGGCGAATTTCACGGAATAAATGCGTTTGTTTCACGAATTAAGGAGCCATCGTGAGTTTTTAAGAAGAAATACGTCTTTCAGAGGAAAATAAGAAAAAACGTACAAAACTCGTCTTGAGCATCTCAACTCGCAACAATTGTGCTGAAAGAGCTCATGAACACGTTTTATTAGTTGTTTACTTCTTTTTCTACATAGCTTGTAACAATATTCCAGTATTTTGACCGATTGTAATACTTAGGGTAATCGTTTTACGGCCTGAACCGCCCGTTATAAATCAAAGCTCCGAACGCGAAAGCCACATGGCTTATCAGGCGTTATAATAAAATGCATTTTCAAGCATTTCTACGTGAAAGATCGGTCTGAAAATTGGCATGCACATAGAAAATAGGTTTATACGTATCGAGCAAGTGCTTATTTTTTCGCGATGTTAACAGTAAACGTTGTCTAATAGGTTACAATACACTAAATGATCGCTTCATGAAGGGCTGTACTCTCTAAAAAAATATCATAGTTGACAGGAAGGCATGTTTTACACCGTTTTACCATTATTCGGGTGTTATCTTGCGGAGATAATGGTAGGGAATGAATAGGTGTTCACTACTGAATCCCTGAAATATGATACACGTGAAGACTATAGTAAACCATTGCACTAGAAAAGGTTACATTCCACTAAGAAACGGCCGAAAAAAAAAGTTTGCAAAAACAGTCGATTTGATTTGTGTCAAGTTCTTTCTTGCATTGTACATGACATATATTTTTATTGCGTAAATCGATTCCGCTTAGAATGGCCTTTAAGAAAAGGTATGGTTATGGGGGTCTCTATGTGCAAAATGTTGCATTTATTTTCGCTCAAAGTTGTCGCTTTTACATTGAATTATATAGGGAAACTATTTAGTGTATTATGACCTAAACGCAAAACCAGGTCAAGTCTCAAAGGAGCTGTATTTACAGAAAATCATCATTCTTTTAGTGGGATATGACGCGTTTTGGCGAATTTCACGGAATAAATGCGTTTGTTTCACGAATTAAGGAGCATCGTGAGTTTTTAAGAAGAAAATACGTTTTTCAGAGGAAAATAAGAAAAAAAAACGTACAAAAACTCGTCTTGAGCATCTCAAATCGCAACAATTTGTGCTGAAAGAGCTCATGAACACGTTTTATAGTTGTTTACTTCTTTTTCTACATAGCTTGTAACAATATTCCAGTATTTTGACCGATTGTAATTACTTAGGGTAATCGTTTTACGCCTGAACGCCCGTTATAAATCAAAGCTCGAACGCGAAAGCCACATGGCTTATCAGGCGTTATAATAAAATGCATTTTCAAGCATTTCTACGTGAAAGATCGGTCTGAAAATTGGCATGCACATAGAAAATAGGTTTTATACGTATCGAGAAGTGCTTATTTTTCGCGATGTTAACAGTAAACGTTGTCTAATAGGTTACAATACACTAAATGATCGCTTCATGAAGGGCCTGTACTCTCTAAAAAAATATCATAGTTGACAGGAAGGCATGTTTTACACGTTTTACCATTATTCGGGTGTTATCTTGCGGAGATAATGGTAGGGAATGAATAGGTGTTCACTACTGAATCCCTGAAATATGATACACGTGAAGACTATAGTAAACCATTGCACTAGAAAAGGTTACATTCCACTAAGAAACGGCCGAAAAAAAAAGTTGCAAAAACAGTCGATTTTGATTTGTGTCAAGTTCTTTCTTGCATTGTACATGACATATATTTTTTATTGCATAAATCGATTCCGCTTAGAATGGCCTTTAAGAAAAGGTATGGTTATGGGGGTCTCTATGTGCAAAATGTTGCATTTATTTTCGCTCAAAGTTGTCGCTTTTACATTGAATTATATAGGGAAACTATTTAGTGTATTATGACCTAAACGCAAAACCAGGTCAAGTCTCAAAGGAGCTGTATTTACAGAAAATCATCATTCTTTTAGTGGGATATGACGCGTTTTGGCGAATTTCACGGAATAAATGCGTTTGTTTCACGAATTTAAGGAGCATCGTGAGTTTTTAAGAAGAAAATACGTTTTCAGAGGTAAAATAAGAAAAAAAACGTACAAAAACTCGTCTGTGAGCATCTCAAATCGCAACAATTTGTGCTGAAAGAGCTCATGAACACGTTTTAATAGTTGTTTACTTCTTTTTCTACATAGCTTGTAACAATATTCCAGTATTTTGACCGATTGTAATTACTTAGGGTAATCGTTTTACGCCTGAACGCCGTTCTAAATCAAAGCTCCGAACGCGAAAGCCACACTGGCTTATCAGGCGTTTATAATAAAATGCATTTCAAGCATTTCTACGTGAAAGATCGGTCTGAAATTGGCATGCACATAGAAAATAGGTTTATAACGTATCGAGAAGTGCTTATTTTTCGCGATGTTACAGTAAACGTTTGTCTAATAAACGCAAACCAGGTCAAGTCTCAAAGGAGCTGTATTTACAGAAAATCATCATTCTTTAGTGGGATATGAAGCGTTTTGGCGAATTTCACGGAAATAAATGCGTTTGTTTCACGAATTTAAGGAGCATCGTGAGTTTTTAGAAGAAAATACGTTTTCAGAGGAAAATAAGAAAAAAACGTACAAAAACTCGTCTTGAGCATCTCAAATCGCAACAATTTGTGCTGAAGAAGAGCTCATGAACACGTTTTAATAGTTGTTTACTTCTTTTTCTACATAGCTTGTAACAATATTCCAGTATTTTGACCGATTGTAATTACTTAGGGTAATCGTTTTACGCCTGAACGCCCGTTATAAATCAAAGCTCCGAACGCGAAAGCCACATGGCTTATCAGGCGTTATAATAAAATGCATTTTCAAGCATTTCTACGTGAAAGATCGGTCTGAAAATTGGCATGCACATAGAAAATAGGTTTATACGTATCGAGAAGTGCTTATTTTTCGCGATGTTAACAGTAAACGTTGTCTAATAGGTTACAATACACTAAATGATCGCTTCATGAAGGGCTGTACTCTCTAAAAAAATATCATAGTTGACAGGAAGGCATGTTTTACACGTTTTACCATTATTCGGGTGTTATCTTGCGGAGATAATGGTAGGGAATGAATAGGTGTTCACTACTGAATCCCTGAAATATGATACACGTGAAGACTATAGTAAACCATTGCACTAGAAAAGGTTACATTCCACTAAGAAACGGCCGAAAAAAAAAGTTGCAAAAACAGTCGATTTTGATTTGTGTCAAGTTCTTTCTTGCATTGTACATGACATATATTTTTATTGCATAAATCGATTCCGCTTAGAATGGCCTTTAAGAAAAGGTATGGTTATGGGGGTCTCTATGTGCAAAATGTTGCATTTATTTTCGCTCAAAGTTGTCGCTTTTACATTGAATTATATAGGGAAACTATTTAGTGTATTATGACCTAAACGCAAAACCAGGTCAAGTCTCAAAGGAGCTGTATTTACAGAAAATCATCATTCTTTTAGTGGGATATGACGCGTTTTGGCGAATTTCACGGAATAAATGCGTTTGTTTCACGAATTTAAGGAGCAATCGTGAGTTTTTAAGAAGAAAATACGTTTTCAGAGGAAAATAAGAAAAAAAAACGTACAAAAACTCGTCTTGAGCATCTCAAATCGCAACAATTTGTGCTGAAAGAGCTCATGAACACGTTTTAATAGTTGTTTACTTCTTTTTCTACATAGCTTGTAACAATATTCCAGTATTTTGACCGATTGTAATTACTTAGGGTAATCGTTTTACGCCTGAACGCCCGTTATAAATCAAAGCTCCGAACGCGAAAGCCACATGGCTTATCAGGCGTTATAATAAAATGCATTTTCAAGCATTTCTACGTGAAAGATCGGTCTGAAAATTGGCATGCACATAGAAAATAGGTTTATACGTATCGAGAAGTGCTTATTTTTCGCGATGTTAACAGTAAACGTTGTCTAATAGGTTACAATACACTAAATGATCGCTTCATGAAGGGCTGTACTCTCTAAAAAAATATCATAGTTGACAGGAAGGCATGTTTTACACGTTTTACCATTATTCGGGTGTTATCTTGCGGAGATAATGGTAGGGAATGAATAGGTGTTCACTACTGAATCCCTGAAATATGATACACGTGAAGACTATAGTAAACCATTGCACTAGAAAAGGTTACATTCCACTAAGAAACGGCCGAAAAAAAAAGTTGCAAAAACAGTCGATTTTGATTTGTGTCAAGTTCTTTCTTGCATTGTACATGACATATATTTTTTATTGCATAAATCGATTCCGCTTAGAATGGCCTTTAAGAAAAGGTATGGTTATGGGGGTCTCTATGTGCAAAATGTTGCATTTATTTTCGCTCAAAGTTGTCGCTTTTACATTGAATTATATAGGGAAACTATTTAGTGTATTATGACCTAAACGCAAAACCAGGTCAAGTCTCAAAGGAGCTGTATTTACAGAAAATCATCATTCTTTTAGTGGGATATGACGCGTTTTGGCGAATTTCACGGAATAAATGCGTTTGTTTCACGAATTTAAGGAGCATCGTGAGTTTTTAAGAAGAAAATACGTTTTCAGAGGAAAATAAGAAAAAAAACGTACAAAAACTCGTCTTGAGCATCTCAAATCGCAACAATTTGTGCTGAAAGAGCTCATGAACACGTTTTAATAGTTGTTTACTTCTTTTTCTACATAGCTTGTAACAATATTCCAGTATTTTGACCGATTGTAATTACTTAGGGTAATCGTTTTACGCCTGAACGCCCGTTATAAATCAAAGCTCCGAACGCGAAAGCCACATGGCTTATCAGGCGTTATAATAAAATGCATTTTCAAGCATTTCTACGTGAAAGATCGGTCTGAAAATTGGCATGCACATAGAAAATAGGTTTATACGTATCGAGAAGTGCTTATTTTTCGCGATGTTAACAGTAAACGTTGTCTAATAGGTTACAATACACTAAATGATCGCTTCATGAAGGGCTGTACTCTCTAAAAAAATATCATAGTTGACAGGAAGGCATGTTTTACACGTTTTACCATTATTCGGGTGTTATCTTGCGGAGATAATGGTAGGGAATGAATAGGTGTTCACTACTGAATCCCTGAAATATGATACACGTGAAGACTATAGTAAACCATTGCACTAGAAAAGGTTACATTCCACTAAGAAACGGCCGAAAAAAAAAGTTGCAAAAACAGTCGATTTTGATTTGTGTCAAGTTCTTTCTTGCATTGTACATGACATATATTTTTTATTGCATAAATCGATTCCGCTTAGAATGGCCTTTAAGAAAAGGTATGGTTATGGGGGTCTCTATGTGCAAAATGTTGCATTTATTTTCGCTCAAAGTTGTCGCTTTTACATTGAATTATATAGGGAAACTATTTAGTGTATTATGACCTAAACGCAAAACCAGGTCAAGTCTCAAAGGAGCTGTATTTACAGAAAATCATCATTCTTTTAGTGGGATATGACGCGTTTTGGCGAATTTCACGGAATAAATGCGTTTGTTTCACGAATTTAAGGAGCATCGTGAGTTTTTAAGAAGAAAATACGTTTTCAGAGGAAAATAAGAAAAAAAACGTACAAAAACTCGTCTTGAGCATCTCAAATCGCAACAATTTGTGCTGAAAGAGCTCATGAACACGTTTTAATAGTTGTTTACTTCTTTTTCTACATAGCTTGTAACAATATTCCAGTATTTTGACCGATTGTAATTACTTAGGGTAATCGTTTTACGCCTGAACGCCCGTTATAAATCAAAGCTCCGAACGCGAAAGCCACATGGCTTATCAGGCGTTATAATAAAATGCATTTTCAAGCATTTCTACGTGAAAGATCGGTCTGAAAATTGGCATGCACATAGAAAATAGGTTTATACGTATCGAGAAGTGCTTATTTTTCGCGATGTTAACAGTAAACGTTGTCTAATAGGTTACAATACACTAAATGATCGCTTCATGAAGGGCTGTACTCTCTAAAAAAATATCATAGTTGACAGGAAGGCATGTTTTACACGTTTTACCATTATTCGGGTGTTATCTTGCGGAGATAATGGTAGGGAATGAATAGGTGTTCACTACTGAATCCCTGAAATATGATACACGTGAAGACTATAGTAAACCATTGCACTAGAAAAGGTTACATTCCACTAAGAAACGGCCGAAAAAAAAAAGTTGCAAAAACAGTCGATTTTGATTTGTGTCAAGTTCTTTCTTGCATTGTACATGACATATATTTTTTATTGCATAAATCGATTCCGCTTAGAATGGCCTTTAAGAAAAGGTATGGTTATGGGGGTCTCTATGTGCAAAATGTTGCATTTATTTTCGCTCAAAGTTGTCGCTTTTACATTGAATTATATAGGGAAACTATTTAGTGTATTATGACCTAAACGCAAAACCAGGTCAAGTCTCAAAGGAGCTGTATTTACAGAAAATCATCATTCTTTTAGTGGGATATGACGCGTTTTGGCGAATTTCACGGAATAAATGCGTTTGTTTCACGAATTTAAGGAGCATCGTGAGTTTTTAAGAAGAAAATACGTTTTCAGAGGAAAATAAGAAAAAAAACGTACAAAAACTCGTCTTGAGCATCTCAAATCGCAACAATTTGTGCTGAAAGAGCTCATGAACACGTTTTAATAGTTGTTTACTTCTTTTTCTACATAGCTTGTAACAATATTCCAGTATTTTGACCGATTGTAATTACTTAGGGTAATCGTTTTACGCCTGAACGCCCGTTATAAATCAAAGCTCCGAACGCGAAAGCCACATGGCTTATCAGGCGTTATAATAAAATGCATTTTCAAGCATTTCTACGTGAAAGATCGGTCTGAAAATTGGCATGCACATAGAAAATAGGTTTATACGTATCGAGAAGTGCTTATTTTTCGCGATGTTAACAGTAAACGTTGTCTAATAGGTTACAATACACTAAATGATCGCTTCATGAAGGGCTGTACTCTCTAAAAAAATATCATAGTTGACAGGAAGGCATGTTTTACACGTTTTACCATTATTCGGGTGTTATCTTGCGGAGATAATGGTAGGGAATGAATAGGTGTTCACTACTGAATCCCTGAAATATGATACACGTGAAGACTATAGTAAACCATTGCACTAGAAAAGGTTACATTCCACTAAGAAACGGCCGAAAAAAAAAGTTGCAAAAACAGTCGATTTTGATTTGTGTCAAGTTCTTTCTTGCATTGTACATGACATATATTTTTTATTGCATAAATCGATTCCGCTTAGAATGGCCTTTAAGAAAAGGTATGGTTATGGGGGTCTCTATGTGCAAAATGTTGCATTTATTTTCGCTCAAAGTTGTCGCTTTTACATTGAATTATATAGGGAAACTATTTAGTGTATTATGACCTAAACGCAAAACCAGGTCAAGTCTCAAAGGAGCTGTATTTACAGAAAATCATCATTCTTTTAGTGGGATATGACGCGTTTTGGCGAATTTCACGGAATAAATGCGTTTGTTTCACGAATTTAAGGAGCATCGTGAGTTTTTAAGAAGAAAATACGTTTTCAGAGGAAAATAAGAAAAAAAAACGTACAAAAACTCGTCTTGAGCATCTCAAATCGCAACAATTTGTGCTGAAAGAGCTCATGAACACGTTTTAATAGTTGTTTACTTCTTTTTCTACATAGCTTGTAACAATATTCCAGTATTTTGACCGATTGTAATTACTTAGGGTAATCGTTTTACGCCTGAACGCCCGTTATAAATCAAAGCTCCGAACGCGAAAGCCACATGGCTTATCAGGCGTTATAATAAAATGCATTTTCAAGCATTTCTACGTGAAAGATCGGTCTGAAAATTGGCATGCACATAGAAAATAGGTTTATACGTATCGAGAAGTGCTTATTTTTCGCGATGTTAACAGTAAACGTTGTCTAATAAACGCAAAACCAGGTCAAGTCTCAAAGGAGCTGTATTTACAGAAAATCATCATTCTTTTAGTGGGATATGACGCGTTTTGGCGAATTTCACGGAATAAATGCGTTTGTTTCACGAATTTAAGGAGCATCGTGAGTTTTTAAGAAGAAAATACGTTTTCAGAGGAAAATAAGAAAAAAAACGTACAAAAACTCGTCTTGAGCATCTCAAATCGCAACAATTTGTGCTGAAAGAGCTCATGAACACGTTTTAATAGTTGTTTACTTCTTTTTCTACATAGCTTGTAACAATATTCCAGTATTTTGACCGATTGTAATTACTTAGGGTAATCGTTTTACGCCTGAACGCCCGTTATAAATCAAAGCTCCGAACGCGAAAGCCACATGGCTTATCAGGCGTTATAATAAAATGCATTTTCAAGCATTTCTACGTGAAAGATCGGTCTGAAAATTGGCATGCACATAGAAAATAGGTTTATACGTATCGAGAAGTGCTTATTTTTCGCGATGTTAACAGTAAACGTTGTCTAATAGGTTACAATACACTAAATGATCGCTTCATGAAGGGCTGTACTCTCTAAAAAAATATCATAGTTGACAGGAAGGCATGTTTTACACGTTTTACCATTATTCGGGTGTTATCTTGCGGAGATAATGGTAGGGAATGAATAGGTGTTCACTACTGAATCCCTGAAATATGATACACGTGAAGACTATAGTAAACCATTGCACTAGAAAAGGTTACATTCCACTAAGAAACGGCCGAAAAAAAAAGTTGCAAAAACAGTCGATTTTGATTTGTGTCAAGTTCTTTCTTGCATTGTACATGACATATATTTTTTATTGCATAAATCGATTCCGCTTAGAATGGCCTTTAAGAAAAGGTATGGTTATGGGGGTCTCTATGTGCAAAATGTTGCATTTATTTTCGCTCAAAGTTGTCGCTTTTACATTGAATTATATAGGGAAACTATTTAGTGTATTATGACCTAAACGCAAAACCAGGTCAAGTCTCAAAGGAGCTGTATTTACAGAAAATCATCATTCTTTTAGTGGGATATGACGCGTTTTGGCGAATTTCACGGAATAAATGCGTTTGTTTCACGAATTTAAGGAGCATCGTGAGTTTTTAAGAAGAAAATACGTTTTCAGAGGAAAATAAGAAAAAAAACGTACAAAAACTCGTCTTGAGCATCTCAAATCGCAACAATTTGTGCTGAAAGAGCTCATGAACACGTTTTAATAGTTGTTTACTTCTTTTTCTACATAGCTTGTAACAATATTCCAGTATTTTGACCGATTGTAATTACTTAGGGTAATCGTTTTACGCCTGAACGCCCGTTATAAATCAAAGCTCCGAACGCGAAAGCCACATGGCTTATCAGGCGTTATAATAAAATGCATTTTCAAGCATTTCTACGTGAAAGATCGGTCTGAAAATTGGCATGCACATAGAAAATAGGTTTATACGTATCGAGAAGTGCTTATTTTTCGCGATGTTAACAGTAAACGTTGTCTAATAGGTTACAATACACTAAATGATCGCTTCATGAAGGGCTGTACTCTCTAAAAAAATATCATAGTTGACAGGAAGGCATGTTTTACACGTTTTACCATTATTCGGGTGTTATCTTGCGGAGATAATGGTAGGGAATGAATAGGTGTTCACTACTGAATCCCTGAAATATGATACACGTGAAGACTATAGTAAACCATTGCACTAGAAAAGGTTACATTCCACTAAGAAACGGCCGAAAAAAAAAGTTGCAAAAACAGTCGATTTTGATTTGTGTCAAGTTCTTTCTTGCATTGTACATGACATATATTTTTTATTGCGTAAATCGATTCCGCTTAGAATGGCCTTTAAGAAAAGGTATGGTTATGGGGGTCTCTATGTGCAAAATGTTGCATTTATTTTCGCTCAAAGTTGTCGCTTTTACATTGAATTATATAGGGAAACTATTTAGTGTATTATGACCTAAACGCAAAACCAGGTCAAGTCTCAAAGGAGCTGTATTTACAGAAAATCATCATTCTTTTAGTGGGATATGACGCGTTTTGGCGAATTTCACGGAATAAATGCGTTTGTTTCACGAATTTAAGGAGCATCGTGAGTTTTTAAGAAGAAAATACGTTTTCAGAGGAAAATAAGAAAAAAAACGTACAAAAACTCGTCTTGAGCATCTCAAATCGCAACAATTTGTGCTGAAAGAGCTCATGAACACGTTTTAATAGTTGTTTACTTCTTTTTCTACATAGCTTGTAACAATATTCCAGTATTTTGACCGATTGTAATTACTTAGGGTAATCGTTTTACGCCTGAACGCCCGTTATAAATCAAAGCTCCGAACGCGAAAGCCACATGGCTTATCAGGCGTTATAATAAAATGCATTTTCAAGCATTTCTACGTGAAAGATCGGTCTGAAAATTGGCATGCACATAGAAAATAGGTTTATACGTATCGAGAAGTGCTTATTTTTCGCGATGTTAACAGTAAACGTTGTCTAATAGGTTACAATACACTAAATGATCGCTTCATGAAGGGCTGTACTCTCTAAAAAAATATCATAGTTGACAGGAAGGCATGTTTTACACGTTTTACCATTATTCGGGTGTTATCTTGCGGAGATAATGGTAGGGAATGAATAGGTGTTCACTACTGAATCCCTGAAATATGATACACGTGAAGACTATAGTAAACCATTGCACTAGAAAAGGTTACATTCCACTAAGAAACGGCCGAAAAAAAAAGTTGCAAAAACAGTCGATTTTGATTTGTGTCAAGTTCTTTCTTGCATTGTACATGACATATATTTTTTATTGCATAAATCGATTCCGCTTAGAATGGCCTTTAAGAAAAGGTATGGTTATGGGGGTCTCTATGTGCAAAATGTTGCATTTATTTTCGCTCAAAGTTGTCGCTTTTACATTGAATTATATAGGGAAACTATTTAGTGTATTATGACCTAAACGCAAAACCAGGTCAAGTCTCAAAGGAGCTGTATTTACAGAAAATCATCATTCTTTTAGTGGGATATGACGCGTTTTGGCGAATTTCACGGAATAAATGCGTTTGTTTCACGAATTTAAGGAGCATCGTGAGTTTTTAAGAAGAAAATACGTTTTCAGAGGAAAATAAGAAAAAAAACGTACAAAAACTCGTCTTGAGCATCTCAAATCGCAACAATTTGTGCTGAAAGAGCTCATGAACACGTTTTAATAGTTGTTTACTTCTTTTTCTACATAGCTTGTAACAATATTCCAGTATTTTGACCGATTGTAATTACTTAGGGTAATCGTTTTACGCCTGAACGCCCGTTATAAATCAAAGCTCCGAACGCGAAAGCCACATGGCTTATCAGGCGTTATAATAAAATGCATTTTCAAGCATTTCTACGTGAAAGATCGGTCTGAAAATTGGCATGCACATAGAAAATAGATTTATACGTATCGAGAAGTGCTTATTTTTCGCGATGTTAACAGTAAACGTTGTCTAATAACGCAAAACCAGGTCAAGTCTCAAAGGAGCTGTATTTACAGAAAATCATCATTCTTTTAGTGGGATATGACGCGTTTTGGCGAATTTCACGGAATAAATGCGTTTGTTTCACGAATTTAAGGAGCATCGTGAGTTTTTAAGAAGAAAATACGTTTTCAGAGGAAAATAAGAAAAAAAACGTACAAAAACTCGTCTTGAGCATCTCAAATCGCAACAATTTGTGCTGAAAGAGCTCATGAACACGTTTTAATAGTTGTTTACTTCTTTTTCTACATAGCTTGTAACAATATTCCAGTATTTTGACCGATTGTAATTACTTAGGGTAATCGTTTTACGCCTGAACGCCCGTTATAAATCAAAGCTCCGAACGCGAAAGCCACATGGCTTATCAGGCGTTATAATAAAATGCATTTTCAAGCATTTCTACGTGAAAGATCGGTCTGAAAATTGGCATGCACATAGAAAATAGGTTTATACGTATCGAGAAGTGCTTATTTTTCGCGATGTTAACAGTAAACGTTGTCTAATAGGTTACAATACACTAAATGATCGCTTCATGAAGGGCTGTACTCTCTAAAAAAATATCATAGTTGACAGGAAGGCATGTTTTACACGTTTTACCATTATTCGGGTGTTATCTTGCGGAGATAATGGTAGGGAATGAATAGGTGTTCACTACTGAATCCCTGAAATATGATACACGTGAAGACTATAGTAAACCATTGCACTAGAAAAGGTTACATTCCACTAAGAAACGGCCGAAAAAAAAAGTTGCAAAAACAGTCGATTTTGATTTGTGTCAAGTTCTTTCTTGCATTGTACATGACATATATTTTTTATTGCGTAAATCGATTCCGCTTAGAATGGCCTTTAAGAAAAGGTATGGTTATGGGGGTCTCTATGTGCAAAATGTTGCATTTATTTTCGCTCAAAGTTGTCGCTTTTACATTGAATTATATAGGGAAACTATTTAGTGTATTATGACCTAAACGCAAAACCAGGTCAAGTCTCAAAGGAGCTGTATTTACAGAAAATCATCATTCTTTTAGTGGGATATGACGCGTTTTGGCGAATTTCACGGAATAAATGCGTTTGTTTCACGAATTTAAGGAGCATCGTGAGTTTTTAAGAAGAAAATACGTTTTCAGAGGAAAATAAGAAAAAAAACGTACAAAAACTCGTCTTGAGCATCTCAAATCGCAACAATTTGTGCTGAAAGAGCTCATGAACACGTTTTAATAGTTGTTTACTTCTTTTTCTACATAGCTTGTAACAATATTCCAGTATTTTGACCGATTGTAATTACTTAGGGTAATCGTTTTACGCCTGAACGCCCGTTATAAATCAAAGCTCCGAACGCGAAAGCCACATGGCTTATCAGGCGTTATAATAAAATGCATTTTCAAGCATTTCTACGTGAAAGATCGGTCTGAAAATTGGCATGCACATAGAAAATAGGTTTATACGTATCGAGAAGTGCTTATTTTTCGCGATGTTAACAGTAAACGTTGTCTAATAGGTTACAATACACTAAATGATCGCTTCATGAAGGGCTGTACTCTCTAAAAAATATCATAGTTGACAGGAAGGCATGTTTTACACGTTTTACCATTATTCGGGTGTTATCTTGCGGAGATAATGGTAGGGAATGAATAGGTGTTCACTACTGAATCCCTGAAATATGATACACGTGAAGACTATAGTAAACCATTGCACTAGAAAAGGTTACATTCCACTAAGAAACGGCCGAAAAAAAAAGTTGCAAAAACAGTCGATTTTGATTTGTGTCAAGTTCTTTCTTGCATTGTACATGACATATATTTTTTATTGCGTAAATCGATTCCGCTTAGAATGGCCTTTAAGAAAAGGTATGGTTATGGGGGTCTCTATGTGCAAAATGTTGCATTTATTTTCGCTCAAAGTTGTCGCTTTTACATTGAATTATATAGGGAAACTATTTAGTGTATTATGACCTAAACGCAAAACCAGGTCAAGTCTCAAAGGAGCTGTATTTACAGAAAATCATCATTCTTTTAGTGGGATATGACGCGTTTTGGCGAATTTCACGGAATAAATGCGTTTGTTTCACGAATTTAAGGAGCATCGTGTTTTTTAAGAAGAAAATACGTTTTCAGAGGAAAATAAGAAAAAAAAACGTACAAAAACTCGTCTTGAGCATCTCAAATCGCAACAATTTGTGCTGAAAGAGCTCATGAACACGTTTTAATAGTTGTTTACTTCTTTTTCTACATAGCTTGTAACAATATTCCAGTATTTTGACCGATTGTAATTACTTAGGGTAATCGTTTTACGCCTGAACGCCCGTTATAAATCAAAGCTCCGAACGCGAAAGCCACATGGCTTATCAGGCGTTATAATAAAATGCATTTTCAAGCATTTCTACGTGAAAGATCGGTCTGAAAATTGGCATGCACATAGAAAATAGGTTTATACGTATCGAGAAGTGCTTATTTTTCGCGATGTTAACAGTAAACGTTGTCTAATAAACGCAAAACCAGGTCAAGTCTCAAAGGAGCTGTATTTACAGAAAATCATCATTCTTTTAGTGGGATATGACGCGTTTTGGCGAATTTCACGGAATAAATGCGTTTGTTTCACGAATTTAAGGAGCATCGTGAGTTTTTAAGAAGAAAATACGTTTTCAGAGGAAAATAAGAAAAAAAACGTACAAAAACTCGTCTTGAGCATCTCAAATCGCAACAATTTGTGCTGAAAGAGCTCATGAACACGTTTTAATAGTTGTTTACTTCTTTTTCTACATAGCTTGTAACAATATTCCAGTATTTTGACCGATTGTAATTACTTAGGGTAATCGTTTTACGCCTGAACGCCCGTTATAAATCAAAGCTCCGAACGCGAAAGCCACATGGCTTATCAGGCGTTATAATAAAATGCATTTTCAAGCATTTCTACGTGAAAGATCGGTCTGAAAATTGGCATGCACATAGAAAATAGGTTTATACGTATCGAGAAGTGCTTATTTTTCGCGATGTTAACAGTAAACGTTGTCTAATAGGTTACAATACACTAAATGATCGCTTCATGAAGGGCTGTACTCTCTAAAAAAATATCATAGTTGACAGGAAGGCATGTTTTACACGTTTTACCATTATTCGGGTGTTATCTTGCGGAGATAATGGTAGGGAATGAATAGGTGTTCACTACTGAATCCCTGAAATATGATACACGTGAAGACTATAGTAAACCATTGCACTAGAAAAGGTTACATTCCACTAAGAAACGGCCGAAAAAAAAAGTTGCAAAAACAGTCGATTTTGATTTGTGTCAAGTTCTTTCTTGCATTGTACATGACATATATTTTTTATTGCGTAAATCGATTCCGCTTAGAATGGCCTTTAAGAAAAGGTATGGTTATGGGGGTCTCTATGTGCAAAATGTTGCATTTATTTTCGCTCAAAGTTGTCGCTTTTACATTGAATTATATAGGGAAACTATTTAGTGTATTATGACCTAAACGCAAAACCAGGTCAAGTCTCAAAGGAGCTGTATTTACAGAAAATCATCATTCTTTTAGTGGGATATGACGCGTTTTGGCGAATTTCACGGAATAAATGCGTTTGTTTCACGAATTTAAGGAGCATCGTGAGTTTTTAAGAAGAAAATACGTTTTCAGAGGAAAATAAGAAAAAAAACGTACAAAAACTCGTCTTGAGCATCTCAAATCGCAACAATTTGTGCTGAAAGAGCTCATGAACACGTTTTAATAGTTGTTTACTTCTTTTTCTACATAGCTTGTAACAATATTCCAGTATTTTGACCGATTGTAATTACTTAGGGTAATCGTTTTACGCCTGAACGCCCGTTATAAATCAAAGCTCCGAACGCGAAAGCCACATGGCTTATCAGGCGTTATAATAAAATGCATTTTCAAGCATTTCTACGTGAAAGATCGGTCTGAAAATTGGCATGCACATAGAAAATAGGTTTATACGTATCGAGAAGTGCTTATTTTTCGCGATGTTAACAGTAAACGTTGTCTAATAAACGCAAAACCAGGTCAAGTCTCAAAGGAGCTGTATTTACAGAAAATCATCATTCTTTTAGTGGGATATGACGCGTTTTGGCGAATTTCACGGAATAAATGCGTTTGTTTCACGAATTTAAGGAGCATCGTGAGTTTTTAAGAAGAAAATACGTTTTCAGAGGAAAATAAGAAAAAAAACGTACAAAAACTCGTCTTGAGCATCTCAAATCGCAACAATTTGTGCTGAAAGAGCTCATGAACACGTTTTAATAGTTGTTTACTTCTTTTTCTACATAGCTTGTAACAATATTCCAGTATTTTGACCGATTGTAATTACTTAGGGTAATCGTTTTACGCCTGAACGCCCGTTATAAATCAAAGCTCCGAACGCGAAAGCCACATGGCTTATCAGGCGTTATAATAAAATGCATTTTCAAGCATTTCTACGTGAAAGATCGGTCTGAAAATTGGCATGCACATAGAAAATAGGTTTATACGTATCGAGAAGTGCTTATTTTTCGCGATGTTAACAGTAAACGTTGTCTAATAGGTTACAATACACTAAATGATCGCTTCATGAAGGGCTGTACTCTCTAAAAAAATATCATAGTTGACAGGAAGGCATGTTTTACACGTTTTACCATTATTCGGGTGTTATCTTGCGGAGATAATGGTAGGGAATGAATAGGTGTTCACTACTGAATCCCTGAAATATGATACACGTGAAGACTATAGTAAACCATTGCACTAGAAAAGGTTACATTCCACTAAGAAACGGCCGAAAAAAAAAGTTGCAAAAACAGTCGATTTTGATTTGTGTCAAGTTCTTTCTTGCATTGTACATGACATATATTTTTTATTGCGTAAATCGATTCCGCTTAGAATGGCCTTTAAGAAAAGGTATGGTTATGGGGGTCTCTATGTGCAAAATGTTGCATTTATTTTCGCTCAAAGTTGTCGCTTTTACATTGAATTATATAGGGAAACTATTTAGTGTATTATGACCTAAACGCAAAACCAGGTCAAGTCTCAAAGGAGCTGTATTTACAGAAAATCATCATTCTTTTAGTGGGATATGACGCGTTTTGGCGAATTTCACGGAATAAATGCGTTTGTTTCACGAATTTAAGGAGCATCGTGAGTTTTTAAGAAGAAAATACGTTTTCAGAGGAAAATAAGAAAAAAAACGTACAAAAACTCGTCTTGAGCATCTCAAATCGCAACAATTTGTGCTGAAAGAGCTCATGAACACGTTTTAATAGTTGTTTACTTCTTTTTCTACATAGCTTGTAACAATATTCCAGTATTTTGACCGATTGTAATTACTTAGGGTAATCGTTTTACGCCTGAACGCCCGTTATAAATCAAAGCTCCGAACGCGAAAGCCACATGGCTTATCAGGCGTTATAATAAAATGCATTTTCAAGCATTTCTACGTGAAAGATCGGTCTGAAAATTGGCATGCACATAGAAAATAGGTTTATACGTATCGAGAAGTGCTTATTTTTCGCGATGTTAACAGTAAACGTTGTCTAATAGGTTACAATACACTAAATGATCGCTTCATGAAGGGCTGTACTCTCTAAAAAAATATCATAGTTGACAGGAAGGCATGTTTTACACGTTTTACCATTATTCGGGTGTTATCTTGCGGAGATAATGGTAGGGAATGAATAGGTGTTCACTACTGAATCCCTGAAATATGATACACGTGAAGACTATAGTAAACCATTGCACTAGAAAAGGTTACATTCCACTAAGAAACGGCCGAAAAAAAAAGTTGCAAAAACAGTCGATTTTGATTTGTGTCAAGTTCTTTCTTGCATTGTACATGACATATATTTTTTATTGCGTAAATCGATTCCGCTTAGAATGGCCTTTAAGAAAAGGTATGGTTATGGGGGTCTCTATGTGCAAAATGTTGCATTTATTTTCGCTCAAAGTTGTCGCTTTTACATTGAATTATATAGGGAAACTATTTAGTGTATTATGACCTAAACGCAAAACCAGGTCAAGTCTCAAAGGAGCTGTATTTACAGAAAATCATCATTCTTTTAGTGGGATATGACGCGTTTTGGCGAATTTCACGGAATAAATGCGTTTGTTTCACGAATTTAAGGAGCATCGTGAGTTTTTAAGAAGAAAATACGTTTTCAGAGGAAAATAAGAAAAAAAACGTACAAAAACTCGTCTTGAGCATCTCAAATCGCAACAATTTGTGCTGAAAGAGCTCATGAACACGTTTTAATAGTTGTTTACTTCTTTTTCTACATAGCTTGTAACAATATTCCAGTATTTTGACCGATTGTAATTACTTAGGGTAATCGTTTTACGCCTGAACGCCCGTTATAAATCAAAGCTCCGAACGCGAAAGCCACATGGCTTATCAGGCGTTATAATAAAATGCATTTTCAAGCATTTCTACGTGAAAGATCGGTCTGAAAATTGGCATGCACATAGAAAATAGGTTTATACGTATCGAGAAGTGCTTATTTTTCGCGATGTTAACAGTAAACGTTGTCTAATAGGTTACAATACACTAAATGATCGCTTCATGAAGGGCTGTACTCTCTAAAAAAATATCATAGTTGACAGGAAGGCATGTTTTACACGTTTTACCATTATTCGGGTGTTATCTTGCGGAGATAATGGTAGGGAATGAATAGGTGTTCACTACTGAATCCCTGAAATATGATACACGTGAAGACTATAGTAAACCATTGCACTAGAAAAGGTTACATTCCACTAAGAAACGGCCGAAAAAAAAAGTTGCAAAAACAGTCGATTTTGATTTGTGTCAAGTTCTTTCTTGCATTGTACATGACATATATTTTTTATTGCGTAAATCGATTCCGCTTAGAATGGCCTTTAAGAAAAGGTATGGTTATGGGGGTCTCTATGTGCAAAATGTTGCATTTATTTTCGCTCAAAGTTGTCGCTTTTACATTGAATTATATAGGGAAACTATTTAGTGTATTATGACCTAAAGTTGATTAAATCCAATGGCAAACATTAACGCAGGGGAGGCTATCCAATTGACTGAAAGTACGGGTTACAGTACACTATCTACCGAACAGTTACATCAGTTACACACGGAATGCGCGGCCGTATTTTCGTATTTTGTTTTCTTCCTATATACACAGATTAAACTGAATTGTGAATTGTCAGGCGCTGTATTGGGGTAGTGTCAAACTGTCATGAATAACAACACGTTGTTTTTATTACAATAACACAAGACAAGATGGGTAACTCTTTTACTGTTTGTTGCGATGTTTTTTTAAGCATGTGTCCATGCGCAGTTTGTTACTTGTCAATTGTCGCGGCTTAATTGGAGAAGGGTCAAACTGTCATGCATAGCACCTCGTTGTATTTAGCTTAATTGGAGTAAGGTCAAACTGTCATGCATAGCACCTCGTTGTTTTTATTACAATTACACTAGACAGGATGGGTATCACTTATTGGACTGTTCGTTGCGATTTTGGTATATTGCACATTCGGAATATCCCGCTATATTGGAACTAAACATTGAATGTAAAAGACTCATTTATGACGTAGCGTTAATTTTACAAAACAATTGTTTTGTAAACCGTTTCAAACAAATACAAAATAAACACATTTTCAACATTTATTTCAATATTATAAAACTATCGATAGCAATAAGCGACCACTATCTGGAAGACCACCATGGTGTGAATGCCTGATGAAATCAATAATTAGCCGATAAATCGCTGATAAGGTGTCATAAACAACACTGGTACACACGATAAGTAGAATCGGATTGTTAATTGGGGGGCAATAAAGGGATTAGCGGTGTTAAGTGTTAGCGAAACAGAGCTTGAATAGCGAATTTTATTGGGAACCTATACACCTTACATCGTTTTTTACGAATGTCGGGACAAATCGTCTCATGGCGGGACGGCGGGACAAAGGGCCCAAAAGCGGGACTGTCCCGCCGAGATCGGGACGTATGGCATGTATGAGTTCGCTAGTTAAATTTTAGCGAGTCAAAAGACCAATAGTGTCAGTTATCAAAATGTACCCACTATTTGTTATCACAAAGGTATTCATTAATTGCTTTATTACATTGATTGTTCACACGTTATTTATTACCGGCGATGGTGCAGCATGTTGTTCTTACTAGTCGCCAGCACAAGTTGGCAGTATGTCACACGAAAAAAGTAAACTGGTACAAATTATTCCATGAAAAAAAAACATAATCAAATATCTTTTCCATGTTAACCATTTCCGGGAAATGTAACCGGTTAACTGGTCGTTTCGGTAGGTTAACTGGTTAACCTCTTGCATCCCTAGTATAAATATAAATGTGTCCTATTATTTTAATATAATGTACCGACCATACAAAAAGAGACACTACTATCTAATAAAGCACTGCTTATGTGCTCTAATTCACTTGCCAGCTTCATGATCATAGAGATGATGGGAGCACATTTCAAGTAATACAAAATAATAAGAACAGTGCAGAGTCATTATCTGTCGAGCTCAATGTTATACTTTGTAGTCAATATATGAGATGCATTCTGGGTAGTCTGGGCTTGATGTATGTGCATAAAGTGTTGTTGTTTTGCATGTTACTCAAAACATATTGCTGTTGGAAGACTGAAACCTATACATATATAGTCCTGCATGTGAACTATGCGCCTCCATGTATTGGTTTAGTTTTTAAAGACAAAAGTGGAGTTTTCAGACAAAAGCTGAATGTGTGGAATCCGTGACCTACAGACACATTGTTAATTCATGATTATGTGCCTAAAAATGTTGACATAAATTCAATTAATGTTTATCTGTCTTTTTATCAGGATGAACCTTTCTTTTACTTAAATAATATAAAAACTTTGGACTAACATTCTGATCAAAACTATACATCCCCTGGTGCTGGAGGAGATGAGGTTTACCGTGTGTCCGTCAGTCCATGGGTTGTTTTGTATCAAAGTCTGCATCCTGCAACAACTCGACAAACTAGAGCTTTGTCACGGACGTGATGAATACCCCCACATGCCGCATTGACACAGAATATTTTGCATGTTGTCTTTACAAAAAAACAGCGGACACCATGCTCAAAGTTTAAAATGCACTAAGTGACCCCGTGCACTGGTTTTTGACCCTGCATGGCCCATGTTCGAACTTGACCTACACATCATCTAGATACAACTTCTTGCCAAGTGATGTGAAGATCGTATGAAAACTACTTGAATTAGAGAGCAGACACCATGCTGAATGTGTAAAACGTACTTAGTGACCCAGTGACCTAGTTTTTAACCCGGCATGACCCATATTCAAACTTGACCTAGATTTTATCTAGATACAACTTCTGACCAAGTTTGGTGAAGATCAGATGAAAACTACTTGAATTAGAGAGCGGACACCATGCTGCATGTTTAAAATGCACTAAGTGACCCCTGTGACCTAGTTTTTGACCTGCCATGACCCATGTTTGAACTTGGCCTCGACATCATTTACATACAACTTCTGACCAAGTTTGGTGAAGCTCTGATGAAAACTACTTGAATTAGAGAGCGGACAACATGCTGAATGTTTAAAATGCACTAAGTGACCCCGTGACCTAGTTTTTGACCCGGCAAGGCCCATGTTCGTAATTTGCCTAGATATCATGTAGATACAAGTTCTGACCAAGTTTGGTGAAGATCGGATGACACGGACTGACCGACAAGCTCACTCCTATATACATGTACCCCCGTAACTTCGTTTAGTGGGGGTATAATGAAGCTAAGTTGATGAAACTTAATGGCCACCCACTACAATAACTAAATATAAGATCTTTTTGTTCAGGTGAGCTCAAATCTATGAACAATTTACAATATTTTCTGTTTAGTTTCAATTTTTAGCTCGGCTGGTTTCGGAGAAAACCCGAGGTATTGTCATAGCCAGCTCGTCGTCCGCTGTCCGCATCGTGCTAAAACCTTTACATTTTGTTCAGGTTTTGAACATTGGCTCTTAAATCAAAGTGCTTCAACCTACAACTTTGAAACTTCACATGTAGCTGCACCTTGATGAGTTCTACATGCCACACCCATTTTTGGGTCACTAGGTCAAAGGTCAAGGTCGCTGTGGCCTCAAAAATAAATTAATTCTGACAAGCTTTCATTTATTAAAAACTGTAACATCGTGTGTTGTTTCTCTACCAAGCTTTTTAAAGTCATGCTCTGTAGGTTAAAATTGGCCCGCCCTCAGTCTATCTTGTTGCCCTTATATTTATATACTGAAAACTGGTTTGCACTGTGCAATTATCAATCAAATTATAGGATATTACAATGCATGCTTATTTCGAAGAATTGGGTAAGAACTCTATGTGTAGTAATACAGGGTGCTGATCAGTTGCACATTTTATGCTCTGGAATTGATTAACTTTCAGCATGCTCCAATGAAAATGTCAGATTATTGAATTGTTTTCTTCACATTAACTTCAAGTTATTACTTGGCCGTTGACAAATGGCTGGCAGTTTAATTTGATTGTTTTCAGTTAAAGTACTTAAAATTTTCAAACAAGCATAAATATATCTCCTCAATTTGTCAAGAACAGAATAAGTGATAAAAGAAATTCTGGAAAACTAAGGAGATTAGTGAATTGCATTTCATTCTATTGTGCATGAAAAGGGATAATAAATTACAAGTAATAGGTTTGCTAACCACCATTCAATGATTAGACTGAAATAATGAAATAATTATGATTGTTTTGTTGCATGTTGTGATAAATTTGTATTCAGTGTGTTATTGAATGAAAGAGGGGGGGGGGGGGGCTTTAAAGCTGAGACCAGGTCTAGAATGTGATCTTGAATACACTTGAGTGACCTGGTCTAGCCTGTGATCTTGAATACACTTGAGTGACCTGGTCTAGAATGTGATCTTGAATACACTTGAGTGACCTGGTCTAGCCTGTGATCTTGAATACATTTGAGTGACCTGGTCTAGTATGTGATCTTGAATACACTTGAGTGACCTGGTCTAGAATGTGATCTTGAATATGTTTGAGTGACCTGGTCTAGCCTGTGATCTTGAAAACACTTGAGTGACCTGGTCTAGCCTGTGATCTTGAATACACTTGAGTGACCTGGTCTAGCCTGTGATCTTGAATACACTTGAGTGACCTGGTCTAGCCTGTGATCTTGAATACAATTGAGTGACCTGGTCTAGAATGTGATCTTGAATACACTTGAGTGACCTGGTCTAGCCTGTGATCTTGAATACACTTGAGTGACCTGGTCTAGAATGTGATCTTGAATACACTTGAGTGACCTGGTCTAGCCTGTGATATTGAATACACTTGAGTGACCTGGTCTAGCCTGTGATCTTGAATACACTTGAGTGACCTGGTCTAGCCTGTGATCTTGAATACACTTGAGTGACCTGGTCTAGAATGTGATCTTGAATACACTTGAGTGACCTGGTCTAGCCTGTGATATTGAATACACTTGAATGACCTGGTCTAGCCTGTGAACTTTAATACACTTGAGTGACCTGGTCTAGAATGTGATCTTGAATACACTTGAGTGCCCTAAAAATGTGATCTTGAATACACTCGAGTGACCTGGTCTAGACTGTGATCTTGAATACACTTGAGTGACCTGGTCTCAACTGTGATCTTGAATACACTTGAGTCTAGACTGTTATCTTGAATACACTTGAGTGACCTGGTCTAGCCTGTGATCTTGAATACACTTGAGTGACCTGGTCAAGAATGTGATCTTGAATACACTTGAGTGACCTGGTCTAGCCTGTGATCTTGAATATACTTGAGTGACCTCGTCTAGCCTGTGATCTTGAATACAGTTGAGTGACCTGGTCTAGAATGTGATCTTAAATACACTTGAGTGACCTGGCCTAGCCTGTGATCTTGAATACACTTGAGTGACCTGGTCTAGAGTGTGATATTGAATACACTTGAGTGACCTGGTCTAGCTTGTGATATTGAATACACTTGAGTGACCTGGTCTAGAATGTGATCTTGAATACACTTGAGTGACCTGGTCTAGACTGTGATCTTGAATACACTTGAGTGACCTGGTCTAGACTGTGGCTGAGTAACCTTGTCTAAACTGTGGCTGAGTGACCTGGTCTAGACTGTGATCTTAAAAACACTTGAATGACCTGGTCTAGATTGTGATCTTGAATAAACTTGAGTGACCTGGTCGAGACTGTGGCTGAGTGACCTGGTCTAGACTGTGGCTGAGTGACCTGGTCTAGACTGTAGCTGAGTGACCTGGTCTAAACTGTAACCGCGTGACCTGGTTTAAACTGTGGCTGAGTGACCTGGTCTTGACTTTGTCTGAGTGACCTGGTCTAGACTGTAGCTGAGTGACCTGGTCTAGACTGTGTCTGAGTGACCTGGTCCACACTGTGATCTTGAATACACTTGCACATTTTGGGTATGACAATACTATTTTGGAAAGTTTAAAAAGTGGGCGAGATTTGACCATGAGTTATTTATCCTTTGTCTCAAGTTTTGACTAAACAACATCTTACTTTGCATTTTTATACCCCCCCCCCCTCCCCCCTCCCCCCCCCCCCCCCCGGTAGGGTGGCATATAGCAGTTTAACTGTCCGTCAGTATGTCAGTCAGTATGTCAGTCTGTCCGTCTGTCCGGAAAAAAAAACCTTTAACGTTGGCCATAACTTTTGCAATATTGAAGATAGCAACTTGATATTTGGCATGCATGTGTATCTCATGAAGCTGCACATTTTGAGTGGTGGAAGTTCAAGGTCAGGGTCATCCTTCAAGGACAAAGGGTGCGACAAGGTCAGGGTCAACTACATGAAAGGCCTGTGCGGGAAATTTATTGTAGCCTCGCTGTGGGAAAACTGGGCTTAATGCATGTATGTTAAATGTCATCACAGCCCTTGTCATATAAAAACGCACTTTTTGCCAAAACACACATTTAGCGCACTTAAAAGTGCGTTAATTGTGTGTTTGTTGTTAATATGTGCGCTTTCAGTATTCAAAAGTGCATTTAAGTGCGCTTTTTGTGCGTTTTTTCATTTCAAATGCGTTATTTTAGTGAAAAAGTGCGTTTTTTGTGTGTTTTCTTCATCTGTAAGTGCGCTTTTGAGTGTAGATGTGAGCAAAATGTGTTTTTTATCTAAGAAGTGCGTCTTTTATTTAGGAAGTGCGTTTTTTGTGTGTTTTCTTCATCTGTAAGTGCGCTTTTGAGTGTAGATGTGAGCAAAATGTGTGTTTTTTATCTAAAAAGTGCGTCTTTTATTTAGGAAGTGTGTTTTTTATCTAAGAAGTGTGATTTAAGGTTTACAGATGTGGGTTTTTTCTCACAAAAGTGCGTTTTTCTATTTTGATGTGCGTCTTTTTTTAAGCATAAGTTAGTCTTTTATTTCATAAGTGCGTTTTTATCATATGATCTGTTTTAAACGGATTTATCTAAAAAGACACATGTTTAACACACTTCTTAAAAAGTGCGTCTTTAACAACCGTTTAGCAAATGTTGTACAGAAATTGAACAAGAAACAAAATTGTTGCAGGCTCTAACAATTTATTTACATCAAATGAATAAACATAGACATATATCTCAGTAACCTGTAATAATATAAGGGGCAGTTTGAATAATTACTGGTTGTCCATATTAACCTGTTTAATGTTTACATACTTTATCATACAATTTCAATGCATACCCTATTGCTTACGTTTTAATCTCAAACATTTCTAAAAAATTCCACCTAAATCAGACTGTGGGTAACTAATTAAAAATATTGAAAGTGTCAAAAGTATTATGTGGGCTTGATAGTATCAATTATATTTCCTCAACATAAATAAGTATTTGAACTTTCTTATACTGATATTTATACCCTAATACAATTAATGTCTACCACATTGACCATAAACATACATTTTAAAAGGCAATTAAAATAATATTTATACTATTAATATTATTTGCTAAAACCATTCAGCATGTTATATTTAAATATTTACAATTAAATATAATGTGTTAAGGGTGCTGTGTATTATTCAATAAATATTTTGGTGTTGAAATGACTGCCTTATCAGTATTTCTCAAATTATGTAATTTTTGGCTTAGACACAGCATGGAATCAGATAAGAGAATAGCCAGTCCCTATCAGTCCTCCATCTAAGCCTAACTAAGGGGTGTTGATATACTTTTGATTTGTTCAGGCACCATCTATTTGAGAACCACAGATAAGAAGTTTTTTTTTGAAAACAAGCAGCATCAGCAACTAACTTTAAGCTAGATTTTAGGTAAATGTATCAAGTGAACAACATGAAGACTTATTATTCTAGTGTAAAATGTCTTGAAATACTTTCAGCATGAAGTATTGTGTGATGAAAAAAATGTGTATTTACTACAATGTGTAAATCAACAATGAGTTTGTTGCAAAGAAGATTAAAAGTGGGTGGTTAAAGACATATAAAGTGATATGGTCTATAAGTTCAACAACTGCCTGTATTTTTGGAATACTGAAGAACAGTCTGTTGTAACAGGTTTGTATTTTCAATTCTGCATCCCTTTTTTATTTAGTTTATTGAATTAGTTATGATCATTATCATATTTATGTATTGTCACTGGGTAATGTAAATGGATGAGTAAATGTAATGCAATTTTAAGGAAAAACAACACCATTTGAATTATTATGGCTGTATTTTATGGTTATTGTCATCTTAAAGTTATTTATACCTATTTTTGGCCATTAATGAACAGATTTTTTCCCCCATATTAAATGAGAACTTATAAATTTAAAGGTTAAACCCCATGGTGACCGTGAAATTTACATTGATCAGAAGATCCTTTGGAAAGAATGTGCATCATCGCATCGCCTGCCAAAAAAGGGAGCAAAAGGGAAACTACCTGATGTATGGACTTGAATACCAGGTTTTACCCTGCACAAGCTGATCGACATGAGAACAAGAGTGGGAAAACCGCGCCCTCTCCTTGACCAAGAAAAGCTGGATTTGTTTAGAGGTAAAACTATACAGGGTACTGGTTATTGCATTTTAAAGGTGTCACACTTCCGACCAGTCCACACAGCAAAATGAGACCACGTATCTTGGTACATTTTCGAACAGTATTTTCTATCAAACGTATTTATTTATGAAAAGCGTTTAGTCACATGTGATCAGGGGATTAAAATTGCAAAATAAACAACCAAAAACAACAAGCAAACAAACTAGTTTTGATTTAAATTTATAATTTTTATAGCAACGAGATTACCATAACAGCAATATTCAACACTTTCATTATGAAATATCTTTCAGGACCTGATCAAATGAGATCATGCACAAGACGCATCGCGCAAAGGCCATGACAGTATAATAGTTGCAAAGAAGTTTGACCGGCTGGTGGCAGACGTGGAGAGAAAGATGAGAGCTGCACTCCGCCGCCTCAAAGAAATGCTGACAGGCCTTGATTGATATGCATCTTTCTTATGTATATAACTGTTTGTGTGTATATACTGTACATGTTATTATAGTATGCTATTATTTTTCGTTTATTTATAATCAAATTATGTTTATTTTTATTTCATCAAATTGCCATTGATATTTAATTACTCATGTATGTTAAAAAATGTTGGTGTACATTAAAGTATAAAATTGAATTATCTTGTAATTATTAAAATACACAAATATATATGTTTATATAATTATTGGTTTTTATTGCATATCTGAATTAAAAAAAACTATTAACAGCATATAATTGAATCAACTGTTAAGGCAAAAGATGCACCTTTAACGCACATGTGTGCTTTTTGTGAGTGCGTTTTTTACTGCCATTCATGTGTGTAAATTGTGCGTTTTGTGTGGGTTATAACTGCGCTTAACGTGAGTTAAATGTGCGCTTTTAAAAATAAAAAAGCGCACATTTAACTCGCTAAAAAGCGCAATTTTAACCCACTTAAAAGCGCACATTTTACACACATGTGCGCTTTTATGTGGGTTATAACTGCGCTTAAAGTGAGTTAAATGTGCGCTTTTTAAATAAAAAAGCGCACATTTAACTCGCGAAAAGCGCACGTTTTACGCACATAAAAGCGCACATTTAATACACATGTGCGCTTTTATGTGGGTTATAACTGCGCTTAAAGTGAGTTAAATGTGCGCTTTTTAAATAAAAAAGCGCACATTAAACTCGCGAAAAGCGCACGTTTAACCCACTTAAAAGCGCACATTTCACACACATAAATGGCAGTAAAAAACACACTTATAAAAAGCGCACGTTTAACGCATATTTAACGCACATAAAAGCGCACATTTAACACACATGTGCGCTTTTATGTGGGTTATAACTGCGCTTTAAGTGAGTTAAATGTGCGCTTTTAAAAATAAAAGCGCACATTTAACTCACGAAAAGCTCACATTTAACGCACATAAAGCGCACATTTTACACACATAAATGGCAGTCAAAACGCACTTATAAAAAGCGCACGTTTAACGCACATAAAGCGCACATTTTACACACATAAATGGCAGTCAAAAACGCACTTATAAAAAGCGCACGTTTAACGCACATAAAGCGCACATTTATCCACAAAAAGCGCACATTTTCTTGTTTGTTTGTTTTTGTTAAAAACTCACTCGGTAAGAAAAAGCGCACATAAAACGCAGTGCCAATACCGCCAGGTTTAACACACGCAAAACGTACTTAAAACGTACATTTCACACACTTTTTTGAGAAGGGAGATTAGCCTGTGCAGTCTGCAGATGCTAATCAGGGACAACACTTTCCGTCTAAACTTGATGTTTTCTTTAAAGAGACACCCTTTAAACAAAAAAATACCACAAAAGCGGAAAGTGTAAGCCCTAATTAGCCTGTGCAAATTACACTGGCTAATTTGTAATGACACTTGATGTACATGCATTTAGCCCAGTATTCCCAAAACACTGCTTATTTTATCTCATTTGGACATGTACAGAAGTTAAAAGGTTTTTTCATTAAGTCTCAACTGAGCTTTTCATTTTGTTATGAATTTGATGGTTTCAAAAAAATATTTCATAAAAGGTGTCACATATTTTTTTTAGTTACTTAGTAGTACAATAATAAACTCAAACATTCTCTTTTCTTTTGATCTGTTAGTTCTTTTCTTTTGAAATAGATGCCACAGTTTTGTGACAAGGTCATACTTATGTGGGTGAATATTCATCTCTAGATAAAAGAATGCTTTCAAACGCCATTCTTTGAAATGGCTTTACCCTTTTAAACCTTCTTGGCTCAGAAGCAAAATGAAAATGGCTATTAGCATTCAGCATAAAAGCAGACCAGCCTGCGAGTAACCTGTGGGCTGTTCTGGTTTCATTCTGTTTTCTGCTCATTTTTAACATAGGATTGGAGATGTGGACTTTAAAACATGGATATTGAAAAAAGGTGCCTTATGCATGTGCGTAAGTGATGTCCCAGTTTAGCATGTGCAGTTTGCACAGGCTTATCAGGGACAACACTTTCTGCCAAGACTGGATTTTTTATTTCACATAGACTTCCTTAAAAAAAAATGTCCCTAAAAGCAGAAAGTGTTATCCCTTAGAATGCACAGGCTAATTGACTACACAGGCTAAATGGGACAGCTTTAGGCATGTGCATTAAGCCCAGTTTTCACAGAACTTTCCTCACTCTTTTAACCTTGCTTTACTGACTCTTCAGGAGCTGTCGGCGCAGGAGTTCAGGGCGGCCCAGGAGGCGGTGGCGTACGGCTGCATCAAATATGCAGACCTCTCCCACAACAGGTGCAACGACTACATCTTCTCCTTTGACAAGGTAACACAAGAGTTGTTCCCCTTGAGTGGAGGGTAAATTAGTTTATTCCTGGGCTCAGTGTTGAATTCTTCAGTTTCCATCATTGATAATCTAGTAACTGAAAGTTTAAATGTGTTATATTTAATTGGTAAACATGCAATTATCTGAATCTTTATTGCTGTAGGCGTAATTGAAAGATTCTCAGAATAAATATTGTCATGTTTTAGCTGCTCAAAACAGAATTTCTGTTTTGAGCAGCTAAAACATGACAATATTTATTTCATGTTCTTGAAAACATCAATAACATAACAAAATTTATTTTAAGAAAAAGGGCTTGTTTTATGTTTGTCCAAGATATAACTGGAATCTAACTATAAATCATATCTGTACAATGTTATTTATGCACACAGTATTTTTTCCTGTTAGTTCGGAATTGTTTAATAAAAATAGTGCACGCATGCTAATCTTGTTATATAATGCTAAAGATCTTCGTTAGAAACTGAAAGCTTGTTTTGAAGTTTAATACTCACAAGTCATTGAAACGTTTCTGGCATATTCAAACTCTTAAGGAACAGATTTGAGTCAAATTTGAGCCGACTTTGGGGGAAAACAATTTTTAATGAAGTGCATAAAGTATCATCTGAGATAAGCTTGTGCAGTCCTCACAGACTCATCAGGCACAACACTTTCTGCCTTTATGGAATATTTGTTTGAAGATCTTTCAAGTCTCGAAAGAAAGTGTCATCCATTATTAGTCTGTGTTGACTTAACAGGTTAATTTGGGACAACACTTTAAGCACATGCAACAAGCCCAGTCTTCCCTGAGCCAAGCTCAAGTGACCTCTCAGTTACCTCCCTTGTAGATGCTGGATGATAGAGGCAACACAGCTGCCCATCTACTCTACGCCTACACAAGAATCAGGTGGGTTACTGCCCTTGACTTTCCTCATCAGCGCCTCTGTTGGGGACTTATTCTTGGCCCTTCACTGTTTGATCACAATGTGCCATATTTTCAATGTTTGACAATTTGTGTATAGTAACAATAATAATTACCAATTCAAAGTACATGTATTGTGTTGTTAAACATGGAAACACGCACCAAACATGAATTTCTAGTCAACCTGGTCAATATTTCATGTTTTAAAAGATGTTTACTCTATGGTATTGCAACTATGGCAGAAGAATTTTTTTCGGCGTAAGCTGCATAAGCCAGCTTTTCACCTTAGCCTGACCTTTGTAAGTGTCCAATAAAATTCCAATAAAATTTCCCGCGGCTAGGTACGAATGAATACACTTCATTTATTCCATTGGCTGATTTGAGTATACCACCAGAACATTGGAAACATATCCGCGTCTTTGTAACACTGTTTTACTGTATGAAACAATTTTATCTCGAATGAAAAGGCTTAATAGATAGAACAGTTTGACACTCAATTCTCGACATCAATACAGTTTGTGCGTACACCTTTTATTTTCAGAGTATTACCAGCGCAAGAGCGTTTATACTTAAAAGGCTATGTTCTCATATTTAGTACTTACTTCCTTATTCCTGTCAACATGTTAACATGTAAAAGTATAAAGAGCAATGGAAGCGAGGCCTCACTTTAAAGCATTGCATTTCAACCCGCGAGGTATATCGGGTCAATTCGCGGACATTCAGAGTTTATATACAGGTTATCACCGGAGTTGGCGGCCAGTAAAATAATCGTTATATAATAAAGACGCTATCCGTGAACTAGGTGACCTGGAATTTTCTTTAGACCAGAAATATGTTAAATGAAGATATTCAGCAATATAATTATGGTATGTAAATAATAGATTCTTAATGTGTTTTCAACAATACAATGATAAATATTATTGTTGATAAATTTAACAATAATTATTCGTCCATATTGCTTAATGTACTAAAGTGATATTATGAGCATGTAACAGTTTATAGGTGTCTATCGCAACCGTTGATTATTTTTGATGTTTCTACTTCATATACACTTATATTAATTAATGCAGCATCATCATACTAAAACAATATACCAGAAAGAGAAAAATAATGCATTTGAATATCAACCGTACTTTCGTTTGACAACTGATCATGCGTTTACGAGTTGAACCTAAATTTAGTTTTAGTGCAGATTTGTTCATACGACACAAAGACACGAAATTGTTTTACGGATCATTTCAGCTTACAGGACTGGGTGGGTCACGTAAGAATATCGAATATAAAATATATTTTTATAAACAACTGGTAGCAAGGTGAGTTGCAGATAATTAATCAGTAACCACATTTTAACTAACTATTTTGACCTGTTAATTCTTTTCAGCTCAATTCAACAGTGCAAAATGCCTATAATATCACTTTAAGCATTAGCACGATGATAATTGATACTGTTAATAATCGAATCAAATAGCAATGCCCGACAAACCACTAAAACAGGTTTGTTCGAAGAACGCGCCTATAAATACGGATACTTCTCGTGTGGCCGGTTGACTCATATGTTTAAATTTCACTTCCATTCTTCTTTTGGTTTTCTGTTTTGTATCTATAGGTTTATGACCAGCAATATGTTATAATGTAAAATAAGCCGCGAAAACTCCCCGTAACATCCCGTACTGCGTGTGATGCAGCTAAGAACTGCACAGAAAAAGACATTCGCTATCCTTGATCTCATTCATTAAACTATTTACGCCGTATATCTTTTTTAAAGATATTTCTTGTTTTAAATAAAATATTTTATAGACGATAAACAGTGTATTGTATGCAATTGATTCACACAAACCACAAATATATGTTAAATCTGCAATCAAACTATTTAACAAACATCATGCAGGAAGTTTATTCCCACAAATTACAAACAATAATAAACAAAAAAATCTGCAATGTGAAAATGTCTAATTTTTTAACAAACACATCATGCATGCAGTTCATTCACACAAACCACCAATATATGTTAAATCTGCAATGTGAAAATATCAAACTATGTAACAAACATCATGCAGGAAGTTTATTCCCACAAATTACAAAAAATAAATGAACAAATATGCAATGTGAAAATGTAAAAAATCATAATAAACACATCATGCATGCAGGTCAATCGCCCGAACTGCAAACATAAGTTCAGAGCAGCTTCGAACCGCAATCAAGAACGAAGGGGTGTCGCTGTCAGACGAGAAGGAGTGGAAGCTGGCCAAGTGCATCCTGCGTTTCTCGGAGGTTGTGTCCAAGTGCCTCGATGACCTCCTGCTGCACAGCCTGTGCGACTACGTGTACGAACTCTCCTGCACTTTCACCGAGTTCTATGACAAGTGCTACTGCTTTGAAAAGGACCGCAACACTGGTGAGCCTGCAGACGCTTACATGTTTATATATCTGCGGACTGCACACACTAATGTGGGACGACACTTTACACATATGCATTAAGCCCAGTGTTCTCACTCACTCTTTCAGAGTACGTTTCTTTAACACTGTCTTTACTTAAAATTGCTGTAAAAAAGTGAACATTGCTAAAATTAATGAAAATGAATCTCTTTTCAAGAAGAAACCATGGATTTCGCATCGGAACCTTGATCTGAAAGTTTTCACCTAAGTTCATCTTTCATCTTAAGTGATAATTTCCCTACCTTTGTGAAAACCAACCCTGAGACTTTAGTCACTTGTAAATAATTCCCATGTGTTGGACACTGAAAGCATCTCAAAGCTTTTACTGAAATTCAAAGTCCATGTTGTTGCTGACATTTACAGGGGCAATACTGAAGGTGAACATGGGGCGTATACTTCTCTGTGAGGCCACAGCAAACATCATAGCTGCTGCCTTCCACATTCTGGGCATCAAACCCGTAGAGAAGATGTGATTGGGCAATGGCTGTCACGTGACCCATGTCATATCCAATGAAATTGCTGTATTTACTGTACTGTATACACATTATGTATAAAGGAATGACCCGTGGATTATTTATGATTTCAGTTTTCCAATTGTTATATTGAAAATTTTGCTAAATTGTTTGTAAGCAAGAAAACATGGATATTTCTGATGGTTTAAATGATTTGTCAAGGCTAAGTTGGTGATAGACTGTTATAGCATATCCTATGTCATTAAAATGGCTTAATACTTGATAATATGTGTGAACTTTTGTTTGAAAAGGAAATACAACAATAATGATATAAGTGTTTATCATGTTGTTTGTTGTTGTTTAAGTGTATTTGTTGACCATGCATTTGTTTACATTTTTTGTATAAATGTTAATGTGTGCTATTATTTTGATATTACTTTGTACTGACCATACAAAAAGAGACACTACTATCTAATAAAGCACTGCTTATGTGCTCTAAATCACTTGCCAGCTTCATGATCATAGACATGATGGGAGCACATTACAAGTAATACAAAATAATTAGAACAGTGCAGAGTCTTTATCATTTTCAAGTAAAGTTGTGTGTCATTTACATGTATTAAGTGTGAGTTCAACTGTCCCTGAAAGCTTTGTGGATAATTTCCAGGCCCTACCCTGTCAAGGTCAAGGTTATACTTTGTTGTCAATATTAAGATGCATTCTGGGAAGACTGGGCTAGAGGCATGTGCGTATGCTGTTGGGATCCTGCAACAACTGGAGTGATGAAGCCAGGTTGATGAAATATAATGGCCACCCACCACAATAAATAAATTAAAGCACGTTTTGCTCAGGTGAGCTCAAATCTATGAACAATTTATAATATTTTCAGTTTCGTTTGAATGTTTTTAAAACAAAGCGTGTGAACCATTTTCTTTTTTACACGAACTGGTTTGCAAAGTAAAACTTTACAGGAATGTTTCTTGGCCAATCATCTTTTACAGTTATTCAGCTCATTCCTTTTCTTTGCAAACCAATATTTCGGTAACACGTTAACAAAAGCTGTCACCATAGGATGACAAATGCCCCCGAAAAACGCTTTTTCAAAACCTAAACCCAGATTTCGAAACCTAAACGCGGACCCTAAGTTCAAGGTCAAGGTCAAAGGGGTCAAAATTTGTGTGCGTATAAAAAGTCCTTGTCCATATACACATGCATACCTAATATGAAGGTTACATCTGAAGCGACATAGAATTTGTTAGCATTTTTCGAAACATAAACGCAAAGTGTGACGGACATAAAGACAGACAGACAGACTGACATGCCATCACTATATGCACACCTTCAGGGGCATAAAAATAGATTTGAACAAGAGCACCGCATAACAGGTAAAGTAACCTTGACTTTTGACCTATTGACCCCAAAATGGGTGTAGCATGAAGAACTCATCAAGGTGCATCTACATAAAGTTTCAAAGTTTTAGGTGGAAGCACCAATGTTAAGGTTTTAGCACGACGCGGACGTCAGATGGCGGACGATACGACGAGCTGGCTATGACAATACCTCAGGTTTTCTCCGAAAAGACTGAGCTTATAATGAAAACTTCAACTCTTCATTGAAACCGCAAGGGTCATGGCTTAAATATTTTGTGTATAACAATGTCTTTGAATACTATACTTGTTTGTTCAAGTTATGGGCCTGGGGCCAAAAAAGGCATACATGTAGAGTTGTATAGTACTTGACTTAAAAATCCGTTGAACGACCCTATGTGTAATATTTGACATGTAACATCATATGGTGTTTCTCTACCAAGCTTTTAAAATCATGCTCTGGAGATTATTATTTGCACGCCCTCATTCTATCTTGTTGCCCTTATAGTTATGTAGTGAAAACTTGTCCGCACTGTGGGTTACTTGTTTTATATTTTAACTATTTTATATTTCTCCTTATGCTGAATTATAGTATCAAACAGTTCAGAGGCAATCAATAGTTTGGTCACTTCTTTACAGCTTATGGACAGCACATGCCTCATATTGGTAACATATTTACCTGGTTACACATAGCAAATGTTAATTTTTTAGTGATTGCGCATGCGCACACATCTTATTTACTACCGTAGTAATTCTAACAAGGCTAATGTCAAGCAATATGGTCCCCTACCGGCTCCAAAATTTGTCAGAAATTCCACCATTTTCAGAATTTTTTGTTGTTGCCATAGCAACCACAATTTTTGACGTAGAAACAAAATGAAATGACGTGCACAATGTCCATATTGCCATCTATCCATGTGGCAAGTTTCATGAAAAAGTATTAAGAACTTTTAAAGTTATCGCAGGATCCAGAAAAGTGTGACAGACAGACTCACAGACAGACAGACGGACACACAGAGCGCAAACCGTTAAGTCCCCTCCGGTGAAACCGGTAGGGGACAATAAGCGAAATAGAATTGACCTCAGCCTTTGACTTCCGTTGTAACGAAGTATGGAGCTGCCTGCTCTGTCAATACTACCAGGCAAAATTTACTCTGTAATATTTCTTATATGACATTTACACTATCAACAACAACACAAGTCAATATTGAAGAAAATTTATAATTTATTATTTTGATTGATCATGATAAAGGATTGGAATTTCTACAAATACAACCAGTGTAGGACTAGGGACTGAATAGCACATGCAAGACAGAGTCCAAAAATTAACACTGAACAAATATACACAGGTATATGAGCACATCTCTACAAAACCCTGTCTTAATGCAGGTGCTTTATGTACTGTCCCAGGCTAAACAAGGCCAATACTTTTTGCCTTGACTGAATTTTAATTTGGAAAAGACTTTCTTTACAAGAAAAATTGCATAAAAGTGTTGTCCATGATAAGTCCATGCATGCAGACTGCACAGGCTAATCAGGGACCAAACTTTATTTACATGCATTAAGCCCGATTTTCCAAGAGTTTGGTTGATACTTTGCATGCAGTCTGACAAGTACTAGGGAATAATCTAGATCATGGTGCAAATTGCCAAATAAAAATTGATTTGCATTATTATATTGAACAAATTGTATTAACAATGAGTATTCACCTTAGTCTACAAAGATTAATCTAAAAAGAAAAAAGATCTTGTTTTCTGAATGGTCCTTAAATTTCAAACAACTCTCGTCAAACATGCATCAATTATAGAAACGTAGTACTTTATTTATGTACATATAAGAAATTCTTACGTTTATTCTGTCTGAATGATATTAATATAGCACTTTTCAGTGAGAAGATATATATTATATTATATATATATATATATATATTATCATTATGTCATCATTATCACAACAAATTAGAATTATGCTTAAAAATACATGTACCTGTATTGGCAATTCTTGAATTCATTAATGCAATTGATGGATGTGGGAATGCCAAGAAAATGTGAACTTAACCTCTGCTATTGTTAAATTAATTAATTTCCATTTACTCAAAATTACAAGCTTGTTTCAAAATTGCTTAGAAATTACCTGTGCACTTTTGTGTAAAATATTACAACCGTTTAACAGAGGATTTCCGTAGTTATGATTTGCTTATAATTGTTGTAAATTCCATGCCATTCAATATCTTATGTGATCAAATACAAATCAATTCATTATGCCTACTACAATATTTGCCAAATAATACTGTTATTGCCACTTACAAATATCATGAAACTTGAATACACGTTGATTCGTTGTAAGCACATATGATGAATAGCAGTTGTTTTATTGTAAATTGCAATTGCCTCACAACAGCATCAAAAATAAGGTTACATATAAAACAATTAAAAACTAATTTCTCTAGAATATAAAGGTACATGTATTGACAGAAAAACATATTCATAATTACATTAATACAAAAACAGAATATGAGTGAAAACAATAGAGACAAGTAATGCATGATAAAAATAATGTTTAAACAATGCCCTGGAAAATGGCTTCATCCAAAAGACAATAAATGCCCCAAAAATGACATACTCAAAAATCATGTATACAGAAAAGATTACCGTCTCAGTCCTTTAATTGGCCCCTTTACACATTCAGTATCTCACAAACACACTGGCCTATTAAAAACAGGACTTAAAAGTGTTTAGACATATTAAGGGTGAATGTACCGAGAATCAATACAAAATACCTTAGTTGCTAAAAAACAATACCATTCAACAAAGTCGACCCCTTCAGTCTATTTGTTCAAATATACACTAGAGCATTATCAAACACAATTTTGAAGAACATCAAACAATGGTCATTTTATTACACAAAACACAACTGTTACAAAACTGGTCATTCACATAGTACAAATACTTCTGGAAATACGGACAATCCTCTAGTCCACAGATATAGCACCTGTTTTGAAAGTAAAACACAGTACTCGTGTACAGAAAAATGCCATGAAGACACTTCACTACCACAGCTGGTCCTTAGTCAAACTCCGAGTGATTCCTTAAGCAGCAAGTAAACCATCACTCAGAAATTAGCGAGTAGTCCCAACAAATCTCATCTTCTAACTTGATAAAATACAACTGCGACAAAACTGACCTCACAAAAAGTGTCACACCAAGGCACAGCACTCGGTTATACTTATACAAGTGTCTGGCACAGTCTGATGTACATTGAAAATTGACTTCATAAGAATACCAATTACAAATGAGCCAGGATTTGTGAAAATGGGTCTTACACCATATGCGGCCAGGGTAGCTCCAGACAACCCAGGTTATGCCAGGGGCTACCCTGTCTGCTATTGAGACCACCAAACCTTCCTAATTTTGCAAACTGTTCAGGAGGTACGCTGGCGGCACATGTCATAAAACCCATTTTCACATGACGCCGCACAAATATGAGCACAATTCTTATTGAAAGCTCATAGTGTGTGTCCTATATACACGTGTCTGACTGACTAGAGTTCAGTTTGGATTTCTTGCGGTTGAAGAATCCGGATGGCCACTTCCTCAGGGACGAGAGTGACCAGCGCGGTCTTTGTCAACTGTGAGGCACGTGCACGATGTATGCTCCTGCGCGACCCGTGCTAAGGGAGGCAACCTGTGGAGCAAGAACTCTTGTAAGAATGTAATATTGTTTGCATAAGAACCAATTAAAGTTAGATCTTTATTCAGACTTAAATTTTAGAACAATGTTGTTTTTAAAAAGATATTATTATCTTGAGTTTACATTATATGTCATAGACACTCTTGCCCTCACAACAAATGTTAAGACAAAGGCAAATCCACCAGTTATTTAAACTGGACTTGCTTCCTCACAAAAAATCCTTTCAATATGTACTCAATACTTGAAAAAAATACAAAATGGCAAGATCATAAATTTTGTGCAGTTATTTAAACTGGACTTGCTTCCTCACAAAAAATCCTTTCAATATGTACTCAATACTTGAAAAAATTACAAAATGGCAAGATCATAAATTTTTTGTGGCAGCTACAATTCATTCATGTGACAGTTTGGGAGAAAAATATATAACCACAACTACTTTACTTCTATCAAATATTACTGTCAATAAATTCATGTGTACACAGTCAAAATTCATCAAACAGGAACAACTCTTTCGGTCTTCACTGGATTTGCTTAGAAGAGACCTTCTTTAAAAGAAAATACCATAAAAGCAGACAGGGTTACCTTGATTAGACAGTGCAGACTGCACAGGCTAATCTAGGACAACTGTTTATGCATATGCTCACCTTGGACCACTCATTGTTGACAGGATCATAAGACTCAACGTCCTTCAGGTAATGCTGCCCATCATAGCCACCCACGGCATACAGCCTGTCACCTAGGAGACACATGCCCACGGCGTCTCGTGGGTTGCTGATCGGCGCTATCATGGTCCACTGGTCAGTCTTTGGGTCATACCTGCCAGGAATAATAGGAGAAATGTTTTTACAAAGTTTCATAAAGATGTGACAATAAGTGTGCCCTCTATAGTGTTCACAAGGTAGGATGACAATTAACAACAAAATCACAAACAGAAGGTCATCATGAGCATGATGTGCTAAGTTTGTAAAGAACTACACTGCAATTTCTGATACCAAATATGAACTTTTTGGGATTGGTGATTTAAGAAATAAAGATTTTTCAAGTTATTTAGTTTCACACCACATTGTTTTTACTGAAGCACCAGTTGTGCAACAGGTCATCCTGAGGTGTAGGCTTTTTTGGATACACAAATAAACAAGAAGATGGATAGCAGATCATGGGAAGTAACATATTATGAAGTCAAGAAAAATGTTTTGACAAGTTGTCTCCCCTAACCTGCACAGCAATAATTAGTTTTTGTAGTTTCACACAGAATAAATTTTGTTTTAGTAGTTTGCAAGAGCCATCATTTTCATCTAAAGAAAAAAAAAGGTTCATGATCATCAGTGTTTGTTCCTTTTTAGTGGGCCTTAAACAGCAGTACTATTTCAATGTCTGGGTAATCTCACAAAAATGACGTAAAGCACACAATTTAGTATACATAGAGAAAACAATTAAAAATAATGTACATCTCTTTCTTCATTTATAAGAATAATTACCATTTGATATCATATCATAAAAAGATTTAATGGATATCAAATACTGATAAGCTTTTGGAGTTAATTAAAATTCAACAACCATGAACATCAATAACTCAAGAACAATCTACATCAAAACCCCACAAAACGTTTTCTCCCATTACCTCTCAGCTCAGTCAAATATGACCACGAAGATCAACAACTTAATAGCACTCCACATCAACAATCAATCAACAGTTGTCTCTTATTACCTCTCAGCGCAGTCAAATCTGCAGCATGTGGGATTGGTAGCGGGCGCTTCATGGCCCCCGACAGCGTACAGGAACCCGTTACAAGTGGCCACGCCCACCCCACCCCGGCGCTTGGACATGGGTGTACATGGCATCCACTTGTTTGTGTGCGGGTCAAAACACTCAACCGACTTGAGGCAGGAGGAGCCATCCCTGCCTCCAACAGCATACAGCCTGAAAGTAGGTTACACTCCAGCATTAGAAAACTTTACCCCATTATTGCATTACAAGGAGATCTATGACAACCTGTGAGATAAACACTATAAAGCTAGTTTGTTATCTCAAAATCACTTCAACCAAAGTTCCGGATCAACAGGCTTTACCTCTTCTAATTTTATGCATATTAAAAACAGTTAACTCAAAGTTATGACAAGAATTATGTGTTATTGGTACTTTTTCTGTCACAAAATTGTTTTCCCATAAACTTTTCGCTGTTAAACTAAAAAATAATTATCTTTAAGTGTCTGAAAACTTAAAGTAATTACCGTATGCCCATCTTGTTTTGAAGTTTATGTGAAATACTTAACTGTAAGTATAACTAGAGGTTTGTCACAGACGTGACGAAAACCCCCACATGCCGCATTGACACATAATATTTTGCATGTCGTCTTCACAAAAAACAGCAAACACCATGCTCAATTTTTAAAACGCACTAAGTGACCCCTTGACCTAGTTTTTGACCCAGAAAGGTCCATGTTCTAACTTGGCCTTAAGATCATCTCCATAAAACTTCTGTCCAAGTTTGGTGAAGATCGGATGTAAACTACTTGAATTAGAGAGCGGACACCATGCTGAATGTTAAAAAACGCACTAAGTGACCCCGTGACCTAGTTTTAGGCCCGTAATGGCCCATGTTCAAACATGTCCTAGAGATCATTTAGATAAAACTTGTGACCAAGTTTGGTGAGGATTGGATGAAAACTACTTGAATCAGAGAGCGGACAACATGGTGAGGTTTAAAATGCACTAAGATACCCCGTGACCTAGTTTTTGACCCGGCATGGCCCATATTCAAACTTGACCTAGACATCAGCTAGATACAACTTCTGACCAAGTTTGGTGAAGATTGGATGAAAACTTCTTGAATTAGAGAGCGGACAACATTGTGATATTTAAAACGCCCTAAGTGACCCCGTGACCTTGTTTTTGACCTGGCATGACCCATATTTAAACTTGCTCTAGACATTATCAAGATACAACTTCTGACCAATTTTAGTGAAGATTGGATAAAAACTACTTGAATTAGAGAGCGGACGACATGGTGAGGTTTAAAACACACTTAAGTGACCTCGTGACCTAGTTTTTGACCCCTCATGGCCCATGTTCGAACTTGACCTACACATCATCTAGTTACAATTTCTGACCAAGTGTGGTGAAGATCGGATGAAAACTACTTGAAATAGAGAGCGGACAACATGCTGAATGTTTAAAACGCACTAAGTAACCCCGTGACCTAGTTTTTGACCCGACAAGGCCCATGTTCGAACTTGGCCTAGACATCATGTAGATACAACTTCTGACCAAGTTTGGTGAAGATCCGATGAAAACTACTTGAAATAGAAAGCGGACACTTAATACGGACCGACCGACAGACCGACAGACAAGCTCACTCCTATATACCCCCCTAAACTTTGTTTGTGGGGGTATAATGATACTGACTTGATAGCATATGAGATGCATATTACCATCAATAACAACCATAGGAGACCTGTGCAAACGCATCACTAAACCAAACATTTTCATGATGATACATCATCATAATATTAAAACAATTTGGATTTTTGGAAGTGTACCAATGAAGTTGTCTAGACATTTTCGTAATAATATATTCTAAGCCATGATAAATAAAGTATGATGTAAACTACCAGTATAGTAATTCAACACTTAAATAGTTCACAGACACTATACAGATGTAATCGAGCACTAGGAAGATAAGTAACATTATAGTTATAAAATATTATATTTGTACAGTGCATGTCATGTAAGTAAAGGATGGAGATGACTAACTCACTACATGTAAATTTTACACCACTGAATAACTAAACATGCTATTAAACAAACTTCATATTGAGCTGTTTCAAATGCAAACTTTTCAGAACAAGATAAAAAGCATGATGTGGCATCATTCACAGCATACTGATGCCAACTTAATTTCACGGATGAAACAAAGCCTCATGAGTACCACAAAAAAACTGCAGCACTGCATCATCTAATGTCAAGCTGTGACGGATAATTGTTTAAACCGCATCCATCCCACATCATTAATCCCACTGCACTCTTGCATTTTTAATGAAGTTCTAGGAGGCTGCACTCCACTTTATTTGAATTTATGTATCCACATGGATTGTGTAGTTTGCTGCGTGGGTGCAAGTTCCAGACTGTCTAGTTCATGAAAATTAAGCACGCCAAAAAGGCCTGTTATTGTATTGATTATCAATCTTTCACCACAATATATAAAATTACAGGCCATTCAAAAGTAAATTTTCCATTTAAGCTCTCATAAAAATGTCTAATAGACATTCTACTCAAAGATTTTCAAAGTTCATGTCAATATGTGCAGTGCAAACAGCAGTTTGTAAGCTACTTCTCATCATAAACACCCATTCATATTTCTATGATGCAAGTCAATACTGTTACCTTTGCAGCCATGACAGAACAATGATATACTCTTTCATAATTTATGAAACAAAATATTTATTTTACCTAACCAAACTGTTCAAGTTTTAATGTATGCCTTGTTACATTTTAAGTGGTACCTTAATGCCTTTATTTAAAAAATTGTGTGGGAATTTACGTTGTCATTACATTTTTTAAATGTGATTTCAACATCATTGACATTTATCTATTCTCTTCGAGACCACTTTGCTTTGAAACATCGCAAATGAATAGACAAAAAAATCATTGCTTGAAAAACTTAAATAAACAACAAATGAGGTGACTCACTTTCCAAATAGCACTGCCACCCCTACTGTGCTCCTTGGGGTGGACATAGGGGCCACATAGCTCCACTGCTTAGCCTGAGGGTCCCATCGCTCCACTGTGTTGAGGTAGGACCAGCCATCATGGCCCCCCACCGCGTACATCGGCCCCTCCAGCACACCCACACCTAGGCAGACAAACATGGGGTACTCTGACCATTGCACCAGGAAAGGTTAGTGTAATACTGTTGTATCTATCACAATTTAGTTTAAGCCTATTTATTTGAGCTAGGTTGCACCAAAAGCATCAGGCCTATTGAAAATGCATCAAGTGAAACTTCAGCTTTACCAGCAAGACATTTTACAATTAGGGCCTTTATTTATGGCAAGGAACTTGTGCCAAACATTGTGACACAAACCAAATGCACAAGACGAGACGGACACATACATAACTTACACACAAACATGAACAAAACTATTGAGACACTCTCAAGTTCCTTTCCTGAGTAGAACCAGTACTAAGTGTATTTCTCAAAGATCTGGGATATGCACCAAGAAGATTGATTGAAACCCGTAAATCCAATTCCTTTGAGAGAAGCATATTCACTAGGTGATCTTTTTAATCTCCAAAGCTTCCTGCTCAATCCAAGATACATTCATCTGGCTTTACAATATATAATTATAAATAATATATACTGTCCAGATGTTGAACATAAAAGACTTATAATTCATAATGTCTATTGATTAAACTATTCATATTTCAAGATGTCAATTGATGAAATATATCAGATTATTATTAACATTAAGCTAAATATGGTTCTTCGTCTAGGGTTTGTAAATAAACTGGTATGAAAGTAATCCCCTTACATAGCTGTCACTGATAGAGATCAACAAACATAATTAGTTAAAACCTATTTATTTTAGCTCAATTGCATCAAAAGTCTAAGGTTATCAAAATTCTTTGACAATGTTTCCTGTGTAGGACCAGTACTTGACATATACAGACAGCAAATCCATTATGCCATAGGCACCTTTTAACAAATATATTTAACAATAGACAGTACATCATAACATGGGAGGCAACCGTGTCCGCATAAAGGCACACAGAATACAAGGAATAAAAAACCATGGAATAGTATTTATATTTTTACTAAGATATAGAGGATATTTGTTGGATTCGGTGGATTATCGATTATAATTCACGAGTGATCATAGAAAATAATATTTTCACGAGTGACGCAGCCACGAGCGAAAATATGTATTTTCCATGATCACGAGTGAATTAAAATTGATATTCCATCGAATCCAACAAATATCCTTTTTATTTTAAGCTTTTTTTCCACAGTTTATATACATTGTTAAAGATTAAAACAAAAGAATTTCGCTGAAATAATGACGTCATTTCGTAAAAAAAATGACGTAATTTCACAGTAAACAGTAAAAATTATCAATAATTTTCACCGATAATTTTCACTGTTTGAAACAGTAAAATTATCAGTTTTAATTCACTGATATTTTTCTATAAACCATGGGAAAGCATAAAATAAATATAAAATTCCATATTTCACAGAAAAGCATATAATAGAGAACCATCATAATGGTAAATAGTGCAAGCAACCATTCTCTCCTGTACCTAAACCATGTCGATGTGTAGACATGGGAGGCATCAGTGTCCAAGTCTTCTTCTTCAGGTCATAGCACTCTACCGTGTTGAGCGTCTTTAGTCCCTCACGACCGCCCACTATGTAGAGCTTATTGTCCAGCACAGCCACTCCAAACTGCAGGCGTCGGCCATTCATGTTGGCCACCTGGGTCCAGGTGTTGGTCCGCAGGTCATACTTCTCGATGGTTGATGGTCCTACGGGGAACATTATAAAACAAAGTTACTTTGTCTTCAAAAATCATGTAAGAAGTAAAGTTTCACAGATCTTGGCTGTTGAAAATCATATTTCTTATCTATACTGTACTACCTTTTTGTTCACTCTTACAAATTGTGTAACCTCAAAAACAGAACAAATGGTTATAACCAAGAGGGACATTTAAAAAGTAACGAGTTCACATTCTTTCCAAAAAGAGGACTTGCACATTTTAATTCCACCCAAACAGGTGTACAGGGTCTATTCACCGTTTTATAACATAAGTTAATTTGAGCCTGCTTGACATTCCGTCCTAGCATACCTTTATTGCTGTCCATTCCGCCGACAGCGAACATCATGCCGACGGTTGACTTGCGTGGCTTGGTACGTGGACTCTGGAAGGAGGAGCGCCGTTCAGGCAACAGATGGTACTTGAGTGCCTCCATGATCAGGCCTTGACATTCCTTGCTGTCCTTGAACAGGGGATTGGTCTCAACGTTGTCAGCTATGAACTGAAATAAACAGAGGGGTCATGTCAAAGTGTATTTTAACAAGCAAATTCATTGAATTGATTTCCCCCGCCAATATGCCTCTGGACACAAAAGTGTTATTTTTGACACTCAAAAAGCATTTTTTTAAGATACAAAGGGCCATAACTCCATTATTAACTGATGGTGTACAATTCCATTTGGCGTGCATCATCCTCTTATCCATATATATACTCATACAGAGCGGAAAGACAGAAGGACGGACAACGCCAAAACAATCTATAATAATAAGTTGTCAGCTACAAACTGAAACAGAAAGAGGGATAAGTTCTCAGCAATGACCTACAACCAACAGAGGGATCATGTCAAGGTAACACTGTATTTAAATATGTTAAGGTTTATTTAAATAAGTTCTCAACAATGAACAGCAACCAAGAGTGGGGTCATGACAATGTGTATTTAAATTGTTAAGGTGTATATAAATAAGTTCTCAGGTATTAACTGCAACCAAGAGAGGGATCATGTCAAGGTGTATTTAAATTGTCAAGGTGTATTTAAATAAGTTTTCAACAATAACTGCAACCAACAGAGGGGTCCTGTAAAAGTGTATTTTCAAATAATTGTATTTTTGGCATTGAAATGAAAACAAAAAGGCATTAATAAACTTGTATTTTAAGATGTCTTCAACAAACTGTCACCAAACACCAAGCTTTCTGTAATTAACTGAAATCAAGAGACGGATTGTTCCAAAGTCTATTTTTAATGAATTGTCAGCAATAAAATGAAACCAAGATGCAGGTAGAGTAAAACTTTTAATTTAAGCAATCAAGTGACACCAAGTTATGAGTCGAGTCAAGGTTCAGAAATGAGCTGATATCAAGATGATGGTCATATTAAAGTGTATTTTCATGAAATTTTCAGCCATAAAATTAAAACAAGAAAAGGCTTTTGTAAAGTTGTATTTTCAATCATGTGTATGCAATTGATAGAAACTAAGAAATGGCCATGTTGTACAGGATTTAGCACTTTTTTCACACCAAATGTTATTAAATGAGTTAATCATTTGAGTTAATAATCAGCAAGTTAGTTCCAAAATACCAGAAATATAATACAATAAACATTAATAGTGCAAAATACTGAATAATATATCTTTCTTATCTTAAACCATGTTCGACTTGTTTTCCCAGCCATGGGGCCATTAAGTTTTATCAATTTTAGTAATTTCTATAACTGAATCACAGTCACCCAAGCAGAATGGAAAGGAGAGAAAAATCTCAGTTCTGGCCCTATAAACAAACAGTCCATAACAGATAACTATTGATTGAGCGTCCCCACACTGCCTCAATTTCCCATTCTGACAATGGTTCCTGTCACTATCAGAGGCCATGCCTCCAGTCCAAAGCAAATATACTGTCCCCAGCTTAATACATATTGACATATCTGAGATACAGATCCACTGTAAGACATACACATATCTTAATGAGGCACTAAGAGGACAAATACAAGTAGTAAATTTAATCAGTGCCATGGTAACAGAGTCATACCTCAAATTGCTTTCCAGTCCAGCATCTATATTGGAACTTAACTTATACATAATTGAGCCTTGCTCTGGGAAAACAGGGTTTAATGCATGAGCCTAAAGCGTCCTCCATGATAAGCCTGTACAGTCCGTAGATGCTTATAAGGGATTACTTTTTCTGCCTTCATGGTATTTTTTGTTTAAAGCTTGATCAGATCACATCAGCTAATCTTCGATGACACTTTACGCACGTATGTGTCGTGTTCTGAGAAAACTGGGCTTAATTCATGTGCGTAAAGTGCCGTCCCATATTAGCCTGTGCAGTCCGCACAGGCTAATCAGGGACGACACTTTCCGCTTTAATGGTATTTTTAGTTTGAAGGAAGTCCCTTCTTACAGAAAATCAAGTTTAAGCGGAAAGTGTCGTCCCTGATTAGCCTGTGCGGACTGCACAGGCTAATCTGGGATGGCACTTTACGCACATGCATTATGCCCAGTTTTGTCAGAACAAGACACATATGTTTAGCCCCAGTTTCCCAGAATGAGGCTAAAATATTTGTTGGCAAACAATGAATATTTCGGAAGAAGTTGAATTACATTTTCATACAACATCTGAGACATGTTTGTGGTTTGCACAGACGGGGTTCTTAGCTACAGAATTATTTAAAGTCTTAATTTAAACAGATAATATTGACTACGACAATGTACATACCACAGTTTAGACATTTGATATTTGACTGGTTTCTGAAAGGATACAGCTGAGACAAACATATATGTTCAAATTAAACTTTTGACCTATCTCACCAGTGAGACTATTCCCTGAAGCTAACTAAGACACAACACAAGTAGCTTCTCTATATGATAATCTACTCCTACATCTCATTTACTTTTTTAATTTCTGATACTAAGAACTTTGAGGTTTTGTTGCAGACATGTGTGTTTATAGTTTACCCTTATGCCCAACTTACAAATAAAAAGCTGTTCATTTAGATTCAAATAAAGATCACAATGTCTGATTAAAAAAAGAGAAACAAGATGGCCATGGGCCCTTAGGCGGTTACCTGAGATACAAAGGAACTAGACTATTCTTAGAAAGTGCCAGCTGATAAATAAAGATTTGACCAAAAAGGTGAATTCCAGAGTATTAATATGTTGTCATTTGGACCAATGCTTTGACCAAGTTTCATTAAGATCAGACAATAAATGTGGCTTCTAGAGTGTTAACAAGGTTTTACTATAGCCATAAAAGGAAAAAATGCCTTGCCTAATGGCAGCCATGTTTTTCAGCCATCCTGAACCATTGTGACCTTGTCCAAGATGTCATTGGAACAAATCTTCTCACCAAACTTCATGAAGATTGGACATAAAAAATTTGGCCTCTAGAGTGTTAACAAGGCAAATATTGACGCTGCACAACGCACGAGGCGCAAAAGGCGTCAGGTGAGCTGAAAAGCCATGAAAACCTCTTCTTATCGCTCACATTACCTAACAAATGAGATTTTAAGTTCCTTATTCTGTTACACTATTTTTAAAGTATGAGCTTCCATTAAATATACTGTTTTGTTAATCATATGATAACAGTTCTTAATTATTTATTAATTGATGTGTTGTTGTGATATTAATTTTCCATGAAATCACTATACATGACTCAACAATACAATTACAAAATGACACACAAACTGTCTCCTTAGTAAAAGAATGCGGTGAATTACAGACAATATTCTTAGATATCCTGTTTGACTTAGTTTACAGGGAAGAGAAAACAGTGATTAAGTGTTATATATCCAGACACAATAAAACCTTTGTGGTTTTCTCAATTCAGTACAGGAAGCCAAGATTGGAAGTCATTGCAGACAGCAGAAGACCAATAACACAGTGCTAAATGATACTATTTTCCAATCAACTGAAGACAGTTACAACTATATTTCTTCAGTGTATTGCTTTTTCTTGTTAACAATTCAAGTTGTTTTGTCAAATTTGAGCAATAAAGACGATGGTTATAGAGAAGCCAGTACTGATTGGAATGTAGGATTGTTTCTTTTTCATCAGGAAAAAGCCTGATCAAATTTTATCCAGCCAATACAAATAATGAAATAGTTTTCAACAGCTTACTTTCAACCCCAGTTTTCTGATTTTCTGAACTGAATATTTTGGAAAGCTGCTTTTAAGACATGGTTGGAAGACTTATACGAAACATAATTATATTTTGTGGAGACATGATTGCAAAGTGTTTTGAGACATAAGCTTTTACTTGAGAAGACATGAACTATTGCACAGATACAAGCTATTAACTATGGACACATAAGCTATAACATGTGAAGACATAAACTATACCCTGTGAAGACATGAGCTTTTACCTAAGGAGAGCACTATTGGATAGCGTATGTGAATTTGTGAAACACAAGATATTACCTATGGAGATACATGTATGAACTATGGATACATGAACTACTAGAGCTTTGTCATATACGTGACGAATACCCCCACATGCTGCATTGACACAGACTATTTTGCATGCTGTCTTCACAAAACAAGAGAAGCTAATTTATGTGATTTTTAAGAATTATAAGGACATTATCATTAATGGCCATTCTGACCTTTGAACTCTTGAATACTTTTGCATGACACGCCGTCCAATGACTACCGAGTAATTTTTAAATCTCACACTTAATGAAATAGTTATGGCCCGGACAAGCTCATTTATGGCCATTTTTGACTTTAGAACTCCAAATGTTGCCTTTGACCTTAGAGATATCGACGTAATTCTTTCGCATGACACACCGTCAAATGATTGTGAAAAAAGGTACCTTATAATTTTAAAATCTCACAATGAATGACACAGTTATGGCCCGGACAGGATCATTTATGGCCATTTTGACATCAAAGACCTTGACCTTGGAGATATTGACGTAATTCTTTTACATGACGCACCGTCCAATTATTATGAACAAATGTACCTAGTAATTTTAAAATCTCACAATGAATGAAATAGTTATTGCCTGGACAATATCATTTATGGCCATTTTTGATCTTTGAACTCAAAGTGTGACCTTGGAGATATCTATGTAATTCTTTCGCGCGACACCATTCAATGATGGTGAACAAATGTGCCAAATGATTTTAAAATCTCACATTGAACGACATAGTTATGGCCCAGACAAGCTCATTTATGGCCATTTTGTGACTTTTGAACTCAAAGCGTGACCTTGACCTTGGAGATATCGAGGTAATTCTTTCGCGTGACACACCATCCAATGCTGGTGAACAAATTTACCAAGTCATTTTAAAATCTAACGATAAATGACATAGTTATGGTCCATACAAACTTTCGGTTAAAAATGCACTAAGTGATCCCTTTACCTAGTTTTTGACCCGGCATGACCAATATTCAAACTTGACCTAGATATCATCTAGATACAACTTGTTACCAAGTTTGGTGAAGATCGGATGAAATTTTGGGACAGACCGACCGACAGACAGACAGACCGACAAAGTGACTCCTATAGATATAGCCCCCATTACCAAGGGTAATGGGGGTATAATTACCTATGGAGACATTAGTGGAAAGCATATGTGAAACATGAGTTATTAATGGTGGAGACATGAGTTATTAATGGGGAAGACATGAGCTAATAACAATAAAGACCTGCATTATTAACAGTGTAGACCTGAGTTATTAAAGGTAGAGACATGAGCTATAAATAGTGGAGACATGAGCTATAATGGTGGAGACATGAGTTATAACCATTGGAGACATGAGTTGTCACCTGTGGAGACATGAGCAATTACCTGTGGAGACATTAGTGGAAGGCGTATGTGAGACATGAGTTTGGCAAGGTACTTCTTCCTAGCGGGTTGGTCATGGTTGATCCACATGACTAGGGCTGAGTAGATGGTCTCCTCGTTCTGAATGTTGAGATCATCGCTGGCAAGAAGCTTGGCCACCTCGTCTGGTGGTAGGATCAGGAACTCCTGTGTGTTCATTACCTCCCCAAAACGCTCCTGTCAATGTAGAGGAATACATACAGTCATGTACTACAGTAGAGAGTGACCTAGAGCAAAAACAGAAGGGATTTGCATTCTATATTACAAGCATTAAACATATTTCACTATAGTATTTTTTATTGGAATATTTCATCTTGTTACAAACATACATATTGTTCGATGCTTTCCTTTTGAACTTTAAGCTGCCAAAAACCTACTGCCAACTAAACTAATGTCTTTGCTTTTTAATAAACACTGAATCATAACGCTCCTTCCCCTTTCCTTTAGATCAAATCCCTGCATATCAATTGATTTCAAATAACAGTTGATACTGCATGGCCAATGCCCCGTTATGGCTGAGATGCTTTGATATGACACAAACATTTGCCCTTTTATAAATATCCTGATTAATCCCATACATCATGCCATTGGCCGCCTCTCCATCATAATTCTGACAATAATTCAAGCATTTAGATCCTCACAAAGGGATGTCAACTATTTCTTAATCACTTCTAACTCTCTCTACAAGAGGTTGTTGGAGGTCAAGTTTATGTTTGCCTGCTATCAGGCTGGTCAATTGTTCAATACACAGTTGCCGCTGATTCAGGCTTATTAATCATTTGAGTCATGCTCTGAGCAAACTGGGCATAATGCATGTGCGTAAAGTGTCATCCCAGATTAGCCTGTGCTAAGAAGAGACTTCATTTAAACAAAAAATGTCATAAAAGCAGAAAGTGTCGTCCCTGATTAGCCTGTGCGGATTGCACAGGGTTATCTGGGATGACACTTTACGCACATGCATTATGCCAAGTTTTCTCAGAACACTGCTCATTTAGGACGTGGTTGGAATTGTGCCATACAGCAAATTTATATACAGACCTATGGTACTGTCCCAATGTTGTTATTTTTCAAAGAAATATGTTGCTCAATATTTAGAATAGGAATATGTGAACTACATAAAAAGGCATTAACTTGGTCAGCTGACTCAACATCACATGATTATGGCTGTAGTTTAATTGAGCCTCGCAGTCACTCAGTGGGACAACTGAGCTTCATGCATGCACGTATCTCTTCCAGCAGTTTGCACAGGCTTATCAGGAACATAACTTTCGCATACAAATAATGGATTTTTTGCTAAGAAGAGACTCCCTTTAGAAAACAAAAACATCAAAGCGAAGTTTCTTCCTTGATAACCCAGTGAAGACTGCATTAATGCCGGTTTTCCCTTGGTAAGCCAGTGCAGACTGCATTAATGCGGGTTTTCCCTTGGTAAGCCAGTGCAAACTGCATTAATGCCGGTCTTCCCTTGGTAAGCCAGTGCACACTGCATTAAAGCCGGTTTTCCCTTGGTAAGCCAGTGCAAACTGCATTAATGCCAGTTTTCCCTTGGTAAGCCAGTACAAACTGCATTAATGCCGGTTTTCCCTTGGTAAGCCAGTGCAGACTGCATTAATGCTGGTTTTCCCTTGGTAAGCCAGTGCAGACTGCATTAATGCCGGTTTTCCCTTGGTAAGCCAGTGCAAACTGCATTAATGCCGGTTTTCCCAGAGAATGGCTAAATTATTACAGGCATCTTGTTACACATTGGCAAAAACAAGATGCAAACAAGAGGGCCAAGATGGCCCTAGTTCGCTCACTTGAGAGGAGTCAGTTCATTCAATCTTTACCAAACATCAAACTTGACCTAGATATTGTCCAGACAAACATCCTGGTCAAGTTTCATCATTATTGAACCAAAACTCTGGCATATGGAGTGATTTTGTTTTTGTAAGATTTGAACTGGTGGCTAGGGCTGCAACGAATCCAAAAAAAAATTTCGGATCCGAATCCGAATCCAAATAAAGTTTCTTACAGTTTTTCGGATCCGGATCCCTCATATAAGAGAAAATTAGAAGTTTCTGACTAAATTAAAGAAATCAATGGTTTTAGAAGTATAATTTGACTAAAAAACATTAAACATTTATTAACAAAAAAAACATAACAAAGTTTTCGTTTAACATTGTAGCAATGTAAAAATAAAACAAAACCTGTTAATACTTAGTAGTTTTTCACTGATCTGGACCATTTTCAAACTCCTCCAAGATATCAATTAAACCAATTTTTTGACCACCTTTCATGATGATTGGGCAAAAATTGTGACTTCTTGAGTGTTTACAAAGTTTCTCTATAGCCAAATAAGGAAAACTGCCCCGCCCACTGGCGGCCATGTTTTTCAACGGACCGGAACCACTTTTGAACTAGACCAACATATCATTAAGGCAAACATTTTGACAAAGTTACATGAAGATTGGGCATGAAATGTGACTTCTACAGTGTTTACAAGGTTTTTCTTTTTTTTTACCTAGTGACCTAGTTTTTGACCCAGGAAGACCCAGTTTCAAACTTGATCGAGATATCATTGGGACAAATCTTCTGACCAAGTTTCATGAAGATCCGACATGAAATGTGGACTCTAGAGTGTTTACAAATCAAATGTGGACGACGGACGGACGGCAGACGGACAAAGACCGGTCACAAAAGCTCACCTGAGCAATCAGGTGAGCTAAAAACTTGGGCTACTTACCTTTATTTCAATATTATCAATAAAGGTTATTTCTTGGATATAAAACTTAAAAAAGGCACAAACCTATACAATTTTCAGTCAGACAATCATTATTTGTTATGAATGGTGATGTAACAGTTTGTGTCCAATATGTTACATCTTGAATTAAGATCTCAAACTGTTTTTACATTACTTGTGTAGCGTCTACAAATGTTTTGATACGAACAATGATGAGGTCAAAACGCTGTTTTCAACGAGAATATTTTAAAATTGCTTATACAAATCATGTTATCTCAGTGGTGTCCAATCTGTTACATCACTAAAATTACCTAAATTGCCGATTTAGGAAGTTGTCTTACTGTTAGATTCAACAATATTATCAAATACATTTGGAAAATGATGTAAGCGGTTGAAAATTATTTTTGGATGATATGAACGACCTTTTGTTTCAAGATGGCGGACGACGAAGCAGGAGTGGGGTAATTGGGAAATGTTTGTTACATCTTTGATTACAAAAAAAACCACCCCTTCGGTACTTTGCAGCAGCAGAAACAATAAAAACTATGATTTTTTAAGTATTTCAATTTCAATGCGATTTGAATATAACTAGAAAAGCTCCAAGATTAAAAGGAAACTCCTGTTATTTGATATGGAAGTACCCCACCCACAGTACCTGACATGCTTTTCTGAGAATTTGTCAACTTTGTAGTTTAATACCAGGATAGAATAAAGTGGAAGAGATATTTGAAAAGTGGAAGAGATAATTGAAATTTTATTTAGGAATTTATTTTATTTATACTGTATTTATTTTAGTAAGACAGCTCTAACATTTAATAACTTTAAAAACTTGCTTGGATGTAACTTGGACATCAGATTTTTCATTCATTTTGTGTGTCCATGATATGTCATAAAATTTATATATCTATAGGGTGACTAACAGCCAGTGGGTGCATACAGAAGGATAAAGAGGTGCATACACAAGGATCTACAGCTATTCCACACTAAACATGTTTTATATCACACAATAGGAATTTATTAAATCCACAATTATTCTGTCGGTGTCTTGTGTTACATCATGAAGTGTTTGAAAACATGTATATCTGGCTTTTCAGCTTTCAAAGTGTATTGAATAAATATGCAGGAAATAAATAGTGCTGAAGTGTGCCATTAAATGTACTGATTTTGCTCAAATAAAATAATTATGATTGAAACAAGTATGTTTTAGTGTCCAGTTACATCATGGAGACTAGAGTTGGACAACTCTTGCCACTCTACATAAAAAATATTAAAACTGTACTGCTTTAATGCAGATGCGTAGAAAGAAGCTGAAGTTGGTTCATTTTACAAAATACTGTTTTTCTTTTTGCTTTTTTCAAACATTTAATACAAAGTGTCCAGCGTTACATCATTGACTTTTAACCACTATAAATTGTCTGTTTTTGTAAAATGCCTTAACAAATCATTTTTTTCAATTTATTAAATTGTAGGACTTTCCACAAACTAAGCACTGAACTAAAATTGTGTGGTAAACACACCAGCTTAAAATTCACAAAATGTTGGACTCCAAGCTATTTATGATGTAACCAAAAAGTGCTGGACGGAAAAACCGGGCTCACATGATAAATTCCATTTTTGATTGATTTAATAAGGAAATTCTATAAACTTGACCATTATATTGTTTCATGATCCTAGGCGTAAGCTTTCTTGAGTTATCATCCAAAAAACATTTTACTGTGTAAAGTAACCGTGACCTTGACCTAGTGACCTCAAATTTAATAGAGGTCATCTGCGAGTCATGATCAATGTACCTCTGAAGTTTCATGATCCTAGGCGTAAAGGTTCTGGAGTTATCATCCGGAAACCATTTTACTATTTCGGGTCACCGTGACCTTGACCTTTGACCTAGTGACCTCAAAATCAATAGGGGTCATCTGCGAGTCATGATCAATGTATCTATTAAGTTTCATGATCCTAGACCTAAGCGTTCTTGACTTATCATACAAACCGACATTAGCAAAAACAATATACCCCCTCTTCTTCGAAGGGGGGCATAAAAATGTGACTTCCAAAGTGTTCGATCACAAGGTTTGACCGAAACCATTTTTGAACTCAACTCTCGTTTCAAAGAAACAAATGTTCTGACCAAATTTCATAAAAATTGGGCCAAAAATGTGACTTCTAGAGTGTTAACATGTTTTCACTATATACATATGGAGAAAAATGCCCCGCCCACTGGCGGCCATGTTTTTTCACCGATCTGAACCATTGTCGAACTTGTCCAAGATATCAATAAAACCAATGTTTTGACCAACTTTCATGATAATTGGGCAAAAATTGTGACTTCAAGAGTGTTTACAAGGTTTCTTTGTAGCCAAATAGGGAAAACTGCCACTATATACATATGAAGAAAAATGCCCCGCCCACTGGCGGCCGTGTTTTTTCACCGATCTGGACCTTTTTCAAACTCGTCCAAGATATCAATAAAACCAATGTTTTGACCAACTTTCATGATGATTGGACAAAAATTTTGACTTCTAGAGTGTTTACAAGGTTTCTCTATATAGCCAAATAGGGAAAACTGCCACTATAAACATATAGAGAAAAATGCCCCGCCCACTGGCAGCCATGTTTTTTCACCGATCTGGACCATTTTAGAACTCGTCGGAGATATCAATTAAATCAATGTTTTGACCACCTTTCATGATGATTGGGCAAAAATTGTGACATCTACAGTGTTTACAAGGTTTCTCTATAGCCAAATAAGGAAAACTGCCCCGCCCATTGGCGGCCATGTTTTTCAACAGACCGGAACCACTTTTAAACTCAATCAAGATATCATTAAGACAAACATTTTGACAAAGTTACATGAAGATTGAACATAAAATGTGACTTCTACAGTGTTTACAAGGTGTTTTTTTTTTTACCTAGTGACCTTGTTTTTGACCTGGCACAACCCAGTTTCAAACTCAGCCGAGATTTTATTGGGGCAAAGCTTCTGACCAAGTTTCATGAAAATGGGACAACAAATGTGGCTTCTAGAGTGTTTACGAGCAAATGTAAAGGGACGGACGGACAACATACGACGGACAAAGACCGGTCAGAATAGCTCACCATAGCAATTAGGTGAGCTAAAAATCTATCAAATACATTTTTTTAAAACACAACAGAACATCCTCATTGAGAGCTTAAATTACACTAGTAATCCCCTGAAATGTGCATCTGCTTAAAAAAAGATATTCTTGATCATTTTGCAAGTCTTATTGCTATTGATTAATTTAAGTTTATCACGATCAAATTAAAATGGCAATTTATATAGAAGGCACTTTTAAGTTAAGAAAAAAAGTTATAATTCAAATTCACAAAAAAAACAACAACATAAGAACATTTGTATTAATTTTGTTTTCGACCATTACATCAACAATATGTGCTGTCAAGTAATATCTGGAGATCATTAAATAATTTGCACTATTAATCATATCAGTTTTTATAATGGTGCCAGTACTAAACTTACCAAATAATTCAAATAATAAATACAATTAAATAATTCATATCAATTAATTGTAGCAACCATTAAACCATACCGTTTTTATGGCATGTTAAAAACTATTTGGAGTAACATGTAAACCAGTCACAGATTGGCACAATCGCAAATCTTGCCCAACTGAAACCATTACTAGTCAATATTACCATTGTATTGTAGCATTGTTAACCCTTTGCATGCTGGGAAATTTGTCGTCTGCTAAAATGTCGTCTGCTGAATTTCTAAAATTAGCATTTTCTTCAATTTTTTTTTCCAAAGAATACTATCAGAATGGCAAACAGTTTGGATCCAGATGAGACGCCACGTTCTGTGGCGTCTCATCTGGATCAAAACTGTTTGCAAAGGCCTTCCAAATTCGGTTCCAGCACTGAAAGAGTTAAGTCAAGTGTTGCAGGCTTTGTGAGACAGATAACGGCTACATCAGTCAAAATGTTCAGCCCCCCCTGAGCCCAAAATGGTACTAACCATAACATAGTTGTTTGCAACCTTGTAAAGATCGCAGCAGCCCTGGGCGTCTGCAAACTGGCGTATCCCGATGCAGTTGGAGGGGTGGAGCTGCTTCATGAGGAAGTTACAGCATGCTTCGACCACTTCGGACAACTGCAGCATGCATGCCGTCGCTAGCAGGTTCTCTACTGTGTCCTCACGCAGCTCGATCGTACCTGGAAATTGGCCAGCGTGAAAATATACTGTACTGTCACCTTAACACATCTAAGACACATTAGCAACAGCCATTGTAAAGATAACTTGATGGTTCATCTAATAGTGGTCAATATTCTGAACAAAACATGAATATGTAAGGGAGTAGAAAACAGTCATGCCTGCCTGCTATTTATCATTTTCGTATCTTGAAGCCAAGGGCAACAATGACAGTTTGGTAACTGCTACAATGAACATGAGGTCTTGATAGTTAAATATAGTGTAATATATCTATAGAAATGTATATATATCTATATATATATATATGTCAACAAACTACCACATTCAGTTCACAATACTTAAATAATAATATTTTGTTCAATAACAGATTTGCCCATGGGCAGGTATACATATTTGGAGATTTTGGTGAATAATTATATTGTAATGTAACCACATTCTTTGATAGAAATAATATTGTATAATTATATTATAATATCATTGGTACGAACAACTACTTTTGTTTGGAAGTCTCCATAATGATAGTGAAATGTAATCCAAATACATGGCACACATAAACTTTATACTATTGTCCTTTTCAACAGTTCCAGGGTCTTAGACAGGGCTTGTTTGCATGATTGAGTCGACATTTCTTTGTCTAACAAGCTATATTTGTGACATGCATTAATCATATTGGCATGCCTTTAACCCATTTATGCCAAGTGGACTCTTCCATCCTTCTAAATTGGATCAATCTAATTCAATAATTAGGGATGTCTAGTATATTTATTTCTATATTTAGAATATTTCTTACAGGAATTTCTTTAAGCAAACCAACTGAGACCCAAATGAGACGCCGCATCATGCGGCGTCTCATCCAGGTCTAATCTGTTTGCAAAGGCCTTTTTTCTAGACACTAAGCATAAATGAGTTAATCTTTGCTGAAAAGCCTTTCCAAGGTAATGGCATTACCGCATACATTACAAATCAACACATCACAAATGCCCACACTTAAAACACACTTCATCATCAACATTATTAATCCACCGTGGCTGTGATATTCGCTGTCAGGCAGAAACTGACTTCTGCATATTGTGACTTCTATTTTTAAAAGCAAAAACCCCCAATATGTAAAATCAATGTTTTGAAGAATTTAATTCATAAACACAATCCTGTTTCATTTTTTGAAAGTTTATTTCTATTGCTAGTGGGGCACTCCCATTCACATAGCATGCTGTACATGCAGCAAGCACTGTCCTTATTTCAATGTTACACCGACCAGATGACAGGTGATTTTATATAGATTGAATGCAACATGAACAAACTATTTCTGAGATCAGTTGAAAATGAAAGGCGAAAACCCGGATTTCACATATAAGATTTTCAGCCACTTGTCTTACATGGGTTAAGTAAGAAAAGTATAATTTCAAAAGACCACCACACGATTGTATTAAAGCAAAAAAGTGAACTTAATTGGAAATTTATATTTGAAACAACAAGATTTTTCTTAACATTGAATTTGCATTTTAATTTATTAAAGATTTTTTATATAATTTTAATTTAGAAATTGTATTATCTAACTCTTAAACCACATAAAAACATTTTTTTATTTAATTCATGAAAAATCATGCTATTGTGTCTGCAAAAAGAGTAAATGAGACAAGATAAATGCTGCTATCCCAAACTAAAATGCAATTACACAATTTAAAGCCAGCAAGAAAGTAATCATTACGCAACCAACCTTTGTGTAACAAATGAGTTCCGATTTCTAAGGTGCACTTCACACTACCTCTAACAATAAACAATAGGCTTAAAAAGTCCCTTTTTGGAGGATGCCAGAAAATAATAATTTCGCAACCGACCTTACTGTGACAAATGAGTTTCGATTCTACAATGGCACTTCACACAAACTCTTCAATTAACAGTATGTTTTAAAAGTCCCCAATGATTCTGGTTTATATGTGTATTTGTATAAAAAAGTGATTATTTGATTATCAATAATACAGAAAATCTTAGATGCAATTCTCACCTGCACTCCACAACATAAAAAATAAATCTTGATCATAATCATGAATTTCTCAACAGTAATATGTATCATTGCTAACATTTGCTGCTTGCAATAACAGCTATTTCACACATGTAACACTCTGATATCTGATGTTATGAACCCGTCCTAAACACATCATGTGGGAAGTGTTGATTCAGAAGGCATTTACAACCTTCCAGTGGGTAATACATATCTTAACTCTTGGCATTTATCATGTAATCATGTCAATCTACTTCAGGAAATGTTTGAAAAAAATCAATACACATAATTTATTAAAATACATTTTTATTTTACAGGCAAAAGGAGATTATTATTCAACAAAAATTCTAAAATTTCTTATAGCGGAGTTGTTACAGCTGCATTGTCTCTTCATTAATATATATATTCCATTGCATTAAATGTTCAGCAGGACTCCATAATTATTAACTGTTAAATCCACTTGTCCGACTGACTAGTCAAATTTGTCTTATATCTTGACCAAAAAGTAACCTTTTCAGACTTTCTTTTGTGACTTATTATACTCAGTAAGTTTTCTGTAATTCTACAGGCATAAAAAAAATGCAAGTTTTGATAACACTTGGGCATGTTTTGCAAACATTTAAAACTTCTTGACAGTTTATAATACCCTCAAGCATAATAACAACATTATGCGTAATATGCAACATGAATCATAAATAAAATTTTCAAAGAAAAAACACACACAAATCAAGTGTACTGCTGTTGAATGTAAAATGGAATAGTTTTTCCATTAATGATGAAATGACAGTACCATCTGGGAAATTATTAACGCCAGACACATTTCATTATAACACACATTACGCCTCCATGATTGAAGCCTTCAATGCAGGTACTTTTTTCTCTCTCTCTCTCCTATGAAATATTGGCATAGAACATAATCAAGTAATTACTTCTGTTAGGATGACTTATGGAAACCACATGGAATATTTCACTTAAAATGATTGAAAGCCAATCACATCAAGTGAAAATTGCCAACACTTTCTATTTCCAAAGTTTTTCTACCTAATTTGCAAGGTCAAATCAATGTGCCTAATTGGAATTGCTTTCAGCTTATTAGGGTTTATAGAACATTCACCTATCTCCTTTAAGTAGGAACACATTAACTAAAACCTGTGAGCCTTTTCAACAAAATTACTATCAATGAAACTAATATAAGCTCCTCTGAAACTAATAGATGCTCCCCAAATCAAGGCTAAATTATCAATTCATATGTTGATTGCAAGCCTGTTCTCTCATTTTAGAGGATTGCCAAAAATGCAGTTTAGTAAATGTTGCATGTAAGTAACAAACTATTTGACCAGGATCATCAAAACATGTGTTTTATGTCATGTGCCACCAGCGTAGCTCCAGACCAGCATGTGCAATTGCATAGTCTGTTCCGGAGCTCCCCTGTCCACTAGGCTTTGTGGTTGCATTGGTGGACAGGGTAGTTTCTGAACATACTACTGCACAATTATTCAAAGCTATAGTCAATCCTTACCAGAAACATTACCAGCCAATCATGGACAGGGTAGTTTCTGAACATACTACTGCACAATTATTCAAAGATATAGTCAATCCTTACCAGAAACATTACCAGCCAATCAACAATTGCTTGAGCTCTTTAAAATCAGAAGGGGAAATACAAACCAATGGCTATGTGCTTGCCTTTTTGTATACCAATAATGAGCATATGAACATGAAGTGATTTTAGAAACCTTTAACTGGGTTGAAACTAGAGCTTTATCACAGACATGACGTATACCCCCATGTGCCGCATTGACACAAACTATTTTGCATGCTGTCTACACAAAACAAGAAAATCTAATTTATGGCAATTTTTAAGAATTATTATGCCATTATCATTAATAGCCATTTTGACATTTGAACTCTTCCACATGGCAAGCCGTCCAATGACTGTGGACAAAATTAATGTACAGAGTCGTTTTAAAATCTCCTAATGAATGACATAGTTATGGCCCAGACAAGATTTTTTATTGCCATTTTTTACCTTTGAACTAAAAGTGTGACCTTGACTTTGGAGATATCGACGTAATTCTTTCGCGCGACACACTGTCTAATGATGGTGAACAAAAGAGCCAAATGATTTTAAAATCCAACAATAAACGACATAGTTATGGCCTGGATAAGCTCATTTATGGTCATTTTTGACCTTTGAACTCAAAGTGTGACCTTGAACTTGGAGATATCGACGTAATTCTTTCGCGCGACACACCGTCCAATGATGGTGAACATATGTGGCAAATGATTTTTAAATCTCACCATGAATGACATAGTTATGGCCTGGACAAGCTCATTTATGGCCATTTTTGACCTTTGAACTCAAAGTGTGACCTTGACCTTGGAGATATCGACGTAATTCTTTCGCGCGACACACCGTCCAATAATGGTGAACAAATGTGCCAAATGATGTTAAATTCTCACAATGAACAACATAGTTATGGCCCGGACATGCTTTGAATTCAAAGGTCAAATGCTTGTCCGGGCCATAACTTTGTGATTTATTGTGAGATTTTTAAACATTTGGCAAATTTGTTCACCATAATTGGACGGTGTGTCGCGCGAAAGAATAACGTCGATATTTCCAAGGTCAAGGTCACACTTTGAGTTCAACGATCATAAATGAGCTTGTCTGGCCCATAACTATGTCATTCATTGTAAGATTTTAAAATCATTTGGCACATTTGTTCACCATCATTTGACCTTTGAACTCAAAGTGTGACCTTGACCTTGGAGATATCAACATAATTCTTTCGCACCACACCATCCAATAATGGTGAACAAATGTGCCAAATGATTTTAAATTCTCACAATAAACAACATAGTTATGGCACGGACAAGCTCATTTATGGCCATTTTTTACCTTTAAACTTTAAGTGTGACCTTGACCTTGGAGATATCAACTTTATTCTTTTGCGCAACACACTGTCCAATGATGGCGAACAAATGTGCCAAATGATTTTAAAATCTTACAATGAATGACATAGTTATGGGCCGAACAAGCTCATTTATGATTGTTGAACTCAAAGTGTGACCTTGACCTTGGAGATATCGACGTAACTCTTTCACATGACACACCGTCTAATGATGGTGAACAAATTTGCCAAATGATTTAAAAATCTCACAATAAATCACTAAGTTATGGCCCTGACAAGCATTTGACCTTTGAATTCCAAGTGTGACCTTGACCTTTGAGATATCAACATACTTTTTTTCACACGACACACCACCCCATTACCAATAATAATGGGGGTATAATGATGAGCCCTTTTTAAAACTGTTAAATCACACTGTTGTTGTGATGATGAACTGAATTGGAAACATTTCAAAGATGCTCCTTTGGTGCAAAATCAAAATCATTATAATTACAGGGCTCGCGCTAGGGGGCGACGTGAGTGACTCAGTCGCTTTCTTAGGCCAAACGTCGCCTACAATTTAAGAAATTGCAGATGAAAAGCGACTTCCAGTCTCCCTCTTATCGGAATTTGTTTACATCCGGTTTTCTCGATGTCAAGGTCTGACTCAATTTTCCAATACACACTGTCGCAGCCCGGAGCGTGTCGCAATTGAGTGACAAGTAATTTGAGGTAAACCCCGCCCCGATTTTCCAAACCTCCGAACTTATCTAATCGGCGATCGATATTGGTCAAGTCAGCATTCAAGTCACATGGTAGTTGGCCAATCAACATTGAGTCACACATAATATTGGGTCATTCATGCGCAGACACTGTATACTTGGAAATACACAGTTGATATTGTCGTCTGCCAACATTATAGCGGCCGATGGCAAACGTCGTATTTAAAGATAAACAAATAAAAAGGAGCCTGACAATAAAAAAATTATTTCTAAGTTGATCACTTTACATTTCTACCGACTATCGATCTGAATTAACAAAAGGATGATAATTAAATAATTAGATCTATGTCGATGTTGTTACACCTTTCTGCTGATTATCGTTTGAAATTAAAAGGTGATAATTAAGTTATTTTTTACCCACAAACTATGCTATTGTAAAGCAATATGTCAATTAAATTGTATATTAATTACGTATTTGCTAGGTTTCCGATTTTCATTTTTTGCTGTCAAACGATATGCACAATTTGTTTCATGTGCGTAACGCGTACAATTTTTCGGACTGTTGTTTTTGGATACATTATTTTTCGTCGATTATAATTTAATTTCGAAGTTCTTTTAAGAAGAAATAGAATGAAGAATACAGATGGGGTGATGCGGACGGTGTGGTTTATCATATTTTGAATTGTATTCACATGAAATTGCAATTGGAAAGACTAAAAAAAATAACAAATAATTAATAAGAAAGCATATGTTAAATGTCATATTTCAAACATAAATATTTATCTGGTCTGACAGTTTTATTAAGCTTATGTTATCTACTGCTTCATAAACATATTATCTTTGAAATACTTTAGTCTGTATAATATGATAGTTACATCAAAATGGATTGAATATAGAGCTAGTAAAATTTAGTTATTTATCTGTGGTGTCTATTATTACTTGGTTAATTAGAACTGCTGGAAAAATTTAGGTACACAAAAGAAATATAGTTATGTGTACTACAGTGGTATACTTCAATAATGTTATACACATATATGTGTGTTGTAACGCCCTACATGCAAACCCTTGTGTCCGAGTCTCTCCACTTCTCCCTAGAGACTCCTCACTTCTCCCTAAATCAGTGTCCAGGGAGAAGTCACTTCTCCCTAAAATTTGAGCCCAGCGTGAGCCCTGAATTAGATTTGATTTCATAATTGTTTACGTCCTCTGATTACTGATCTCATTACTCCTGTAATGTTCCGCTTGTTTGAAAGCATATTGCATGACAAAAAACACTTCCTGTGTAACCTTTCTTCCACATCTGTTAAACAATCATGTCAGCATCAAACCAGAACTGTCTGAGCAGCAGAGAACCTATGTGCTGATATTGATTACTGACTGAATTACAGTTGACATTTGCATGATGAAAGCTTTAATTTTCAAGACATTCATGAAAAATGCATAGCAAAACTGACTCTTCTCATTTATTTCCACAGAAACACTACAAACTCAGGGTTTATATTTTCTGGATTGTTTGTTGTTTCCAATTTTAAGCCTTAGACCAAGATAACTTTTGAGTTTTCCTTCAAGTTTAACAAAGGACTCCAAGAGAAAGCCATATCCCCTGCCAAGATTCTTTTAACCCTAAAGTGGTGTCGAAAGGACCTTGACTAAAGACAGCACGGTCGACTCATACAGTATCTTTGAAATGACATTTACTTTTCACAAAAATCCTTCGAATGATAAAGGTGATATGAAGCATCGAAAAAACACCTTTAAAAAAGATATTTAGCATATATCCTGACTTTGAAATTAAGTTTGAAAATTGAGGTTTCTAAATAATTTAATAGAAAACAAAAGTTTTATAATTGTTGTTGTATTTTCACGTGTTAGTTGCATATCCACCGCATAAAATATGTGTTATTAAGTGCAAGTAAATTCAAACCGCACAATAGTGTTTGGAGATAAAAAATTTACTACGGGAGATCACATCATGTGTCTTCACCGCAAGTAAAAGCAAAGTAAGAGTTCAAGTCCCTTATTGTAGCCTATCCTCGGCAAACTGAAACACATAGCAACGTGTCTATTACAATAAATATGGTATGTTCAACTGATGTAAACACTACAGTTTGTTTAAGGATACCCATCTTCCTTAAGTTGTCAACACCCCATATATGGGTTGTTCTGATATTATTCAGACAAAAAATATATTTTAGCAAAAATACCCTTGAAAAAAAAATCCCAAATTCTCACCAGTGTATGCAAACTTGACGATAGCCTCGAGAGCGTCTGGATCCATTTCCTTCATCTTGATTTCCTCCATGTTGGCCTCGCGCACATCGTTTGTGAACATCGCAGCAAAATAGTCTGAGGCAGCGCTTAACACGAGTCTGTGGGCGGGAATGCGGCGCTGTCCACAGACAAGATAAACGTCGCAGAGCGAATGTTTATGTGAGTACTCTTCCATTTTTTTCAACATCCGCTCGGCGTGGTTCATAGAGTGAAAAGCGTCACCTGTTTCCTCCATCTTGGAACCACCTTTACCAGTATAGGAGGAGCCAGCATAGGTGTGGTGGACAAGGTACCTGTAATCATAGGGAACTATGCATTTGAAACAAAAAACCATTGGGAATCATTTTGTATTTGGAACCAAAAAGAACTGGTATTAATTTTGCTTCTGAAATTAAAAATCACTTGTTACCAGTTTTACATTTGAAACCAAAAAGTTCTGACAACTATTTTGCATTTGAAACCAAAAAAGAACCTATCATTTTGCATTTGGAGCCAAAAAATTAATTTTTCATTTGAAAAAAAAAATCACTGAATTTTGATTTTGGAACCAAAAAGCACTGGTAACCATTCAAAGCTGATATTGAAAACACTGTTAAAGTAGTGTGTTTCAATTTTCTTTGCATAGCTTTTTGTAGATGCATCAAGGTTTTAGCACAATCAAAAGTGTCTTTATTTTGAAGTTCAACTTAAAGCTGTAATAAGCAGACAAAGCTTACTGGATAAAGTGTGCCATGATTTCAACTGAGCAAGAGCAGTCTGTTTTTAAATTATTAACATGTGTTGTTTTTTCCTTTTTACTACAAATAGCACACCAGTAGATTATAGTGTCCTCATAAATGTAACCTATGAAAACATAAACCTACATTTACAAGCTATATTACATCCAACAGATTTCCTTGCATAAAATACCATATTTAACATATTAAATTTCCTTGTTCTTCAAAATAGATACAAAAATACTCCACACTTTTCGGATAACAAGTTGTGTTCCCACTTGCAATAATAAAATGTAAACACTGAATCATGTGAACGAGTCTATTATAATTGAGTCTTTGACAACAATGTTTTCAGGAAGTAAAAACTGCGTATATTAAATCTTTGCATTGTGGCATATTCTCCCCTTGTTATTTTTGTCATTATTCCCAGCAGAGAAAACAAATAAACTCAAACTTCCATCAAGGGAAGTGAGCCTGACTCTGGAAAGAATGCAGTCTGTGCAGGCTTATTCAGGACAACACTTTACATTTTTAGGAATTTTTCATGTAAGGAAGTCTATTCCCACTGTGTGCTCAGCATCCTTTACATCTCCCCCAAAGACACCATGTACTGGTTCAAGGCCCAGGAAACAGACTCAAGAGCATTTCAATAAGCTTGTCAGGCTTATGATGCAATAGAGCTTAAATAAATAAGAACTAAAGGAAGTATCTTTGAACCCTTTCCCACTCAGAAGCAAAGTGAAAATGGCTATGTGCAAACAGCATAAAACCAGAACAGCCTGCAAGTAACCACCACTCTGTTCAGGTTTTATGCTGTTTGCTGCTCATCAGTATCTAAGGGTTGGAGATGAATTCTGTAAAACTTGAACCTAGTAAGAAAGGTTTTCAATTAAATATTCTTCCTATGGGACTACACATGTAACAAGAGGGCCTGAAAGGCCCAAAGTCGCTCACATGAGATAACAAGATATTATTGGGACAAATCTTATGACCAAGTTTCACGAAGATCGGAAAATAAATGTGGCCTCTAGAGTGTTAACAAGGTTTTACTATAGCCATATAAGGAAAAATGCCCCGCCCCCTGGCAGCCATGTTTTTCAACCAACCGGCATCATTTTTGAACTCATTCAAGATATTATTGGGATGAATCTTCTGACCAAATTTCATGAAGATCGGACAGTAAATGTGGCCTCTATAGTGTTAACAAGATTTTACTATAGCCATATAAGGAAAAATGCCCCACCCCTTGAAAGCCATTTTTTTCAAGCAAACATAATTATTTTCGAACTCATCCAAGATATCATTGAGACCAATCTTCTGACCAAATTTCATGAAGATTGGACAATAAATGTGGCATCTAGAATGTTAACAAGGTTTTAATATAGCCATATATATATAGCCATATAAGGAAAAATGCCCCGCCCCTGGTGGCCATGTTTTTGAAGCAACCAAAACCATTTTCGAACTCATCCAAGATATCATTGGGACAAATTTTCTGATCAAGTTTCACGATGATCGGAAAATAAATGTGACCTCTAGAGTGTTAACAAGGTTTTACTATAGCCATATTAGGAAAATAGCCCTGTCCCTGTGGTGGCCATGTTTTTCAACCAACCGGCAGCATTTTTTAACTCGTCCCAAGATATTATTGGGATGAATCTTTTGACCAAGTTTCATAAAGATCGGACTGTAAATGTGGCCTCTAGAGTGTTAACAAGATTTTACTATAGCCTTATATAGCCATATAAGGAAAAATGCCCCGCCCCTTGGCGGCCATGTTATTAAGGCAAAAGTAACCATTTTCAAACTCATCCAAGATATCATTTAGACAAATCTTCTGACCATATTTCATCAAGATTGGAAAATAAATGTGGCCTCTAGAGTGTTAACAAGGTTTTACTATAGCCATATAAGGAAAAATGCCCCGCCCCTTGGCGGCCATGTTTTTCAACCAACCTGCATCATTTTCGAACTCGTCCAAGATATTATTAAGATGAATCTTCTGACCAAGTTTGATGAATATCAGACAATAAATGTGGCCTCTAGAGTGTCAACAAGATTTTACTTTATCCATATAAAGCCATATAAGGAAAAATGCCCCGCCCCTTGGCAGCCATGTTTTTCCAGCAAACGTAACCATTTTGGAACTCATCCAAGATATAATTGAAACCAATCTTCTGACCAAATTTCATGAAGATCTGGAAAATGTGGCCTCTAGAGTGTTAACAACGTTTTAATATAGCCATATAAGGAAAAATGCCCCGCCCCCTGGCGGCTATGTTTTTCAACCAAACTGCATCATTTTCAAACTCGTCCAAGATATTTTTGGGATGAATCTTCTGACCAAGTTTCATGAAGATCAGACAATAAATGTGGCCTCTAGAGTGTTAACAAGATTTTACTAAAGCCATATAAGGAAAAATGCCCCTCCCCTTGGGAGCCATGTTTTTCAAGCAAACGTAACCATTTTCGAACTCATCCAAGATATCATTGAAACCAATCTTCTGACCAAATTCCATGAAGATTCGAAAATAAATGTGGCCTCTAGAGAGTGAACAAGGCAAATGTTGACGTCGCACAACGGACAACGCACGATGGACGACGAACAAAAGGCGATCACAAAAGCTCACCATGAGCACGTTGTGCTCAGGTGAGCTAAAAATACGTATCTTAGTGGTACAGAGTTAAATGAAATCCAGTCTAGGCAGACAGTGTCTTCCCTGATAAGCCTTTGCAGACTGCACATGCATTAAGCACAGTTTTCCCAATTAGAGGCTACACAAAAGTCAAATCATGTATAAATGAAACCTGATCAGATGCATGCAACTCGTTTGCAAATCTTATTTTGCTTATTAAAAAATAACTTATAACTATTATCATGACAAAAATTATTTTAAATTATAAATAATTCTGAACTACAAAAGTATGCAAACAGTTGAATGAGAGACTACCAATATTTAAATAATACTGATTATAAGGTAAAAATATAAGCCATACATCTGAATATATGAACTAAAATGCACTGAAAGTTTTGAATACTTTGAAAACTGTTATAAATGTAGGTTAATATTTTGCAAATAAAACTAAAGTACTTGAGAAAAAGCTTTTGTTCCCACAGTTGTCAATGCTGAGTGTTTCCTTTGTCATTTGGTGGAGAAAGGGCACAGCTGTTAGTTCCTGTTCGCTTGTTAATAACACAAAGAACACAACTCTTGTCACACATATCACCAACAAAAATATATCAACAAGCAAGCTTTCAGATAAACACAAATCTGGTGCTTGAAACAATCAAACAATCCATTCAAAATTATAATCATGATAATAAAATCTGACACATAACTATGCTCACAGGGAATTTCTAAAACAGTTTCAATTCCAATTTATCAAGACCAAACCCTCCAATATGTGGCAAATCATATTGGCTGTGGCATAGACATGATGATTTTTTCTTGGCCTGCCTTTTGTAAGAATATCAGGGAGAGAATTGAAAATGCAGGAATAAGGTAACACAAAACCTTGAGAGAGTTTGACTGAGTGTAAGTTAGCCTTCTGGAAATGGTAATTTCTCACCACAATGTGGGAGGTCCATGCAAACATACATACTTGTACCCACATGTTTATGAAATTGTATAGTATTTTAATAGTATTTCTTACTTCATTTTATTCTTTAGATATAATTAATAATGTATTTTTGTTATTTGGCAGCTATCTTGGGTTCAGTTGTTTCCAATTAATCGCAAGTAGGAACGTGTAATTTCAGCCTTTTTAATTTTCTCAATACAATTAAACTTTCAGAATAACAACAAATTGGTCCATATTATGCACCATCATTGCTCATCTGTGCTTGTGAGACAAACATGCCCAAAATTAAAGATTAACAGTTTTACAAAATTGCACTTGCCACTCATTACATAGGTTCTACTTGCATAATTCTTTTAACTGGCATGATATCAGCTGTCTATCAAATTCATATCAGCCAAGCAGTGCTCAGGCAGTGCTGAGGCAGCCAAATACATATGGCGCACCAAAGGGGTCGAAACTTTAACTTCTGCTGCAGCAGAAAAAATGCTGCTTGAGCAGCATCTAGATGCTGCTCGGGCAGCAATTTACTGCTCGAGCAGCATTTTTTTCAGCTGCAGCAGAAAAATCCTGCTCGACCAGCATTTATTTTTAGATTATGGCATCAGCCTGCAATCAGAATCAGATTACACAAAGGCATAAATCATGTAACATTGGAGCAATTGATTAACCAAATTTGCATGTTCCTGCATGACTTATAGATTTTAAAGCTTAATTATTATTTTATGAACAACAACCAAAAAAGGATGAGAATTTAATAATAATTGATTTAAACACAGATTATGAGTTTGTTGCAGTTTTTGTCAGGACTATTTCGTTTCCGTAGAGGTAGCTTATGTCGTCCGTTTGTAAGCTCAAATTTGATTGGCCGACGGGTTCAAGGGCTTATTCTAAAAATAAATGCTGCAGCAGAAAAAATGCTGCTCGGGCAGGAATTTTGCTGGTCGAGCAGCATCTAGATACGGCGCTAGCAGCAAATATGCTGCTCGAGCAGTAATTTGCTGCTCGAGCAGCATTTAAATGATGCTTGAGCAGCATTGTTTTCTGCTGCAGCAGAAATTAAAGTTTCGACCCCTTTCGTACGCCATAAATACATGCTGTCCACTTGAAAGAGTATTATTAACTGAACATGACGCTGATCAATACTGATGTATCTCAATGCCCAATGCCCAAAATGTAACTTGTGCATGCTTTTAAGCAAAACAAAGGTTTACACCAAATACATGAAAACTATTTATTTGAACCTTTCATTTGTTAATGTCGCATGAATAATCATATTTGAGTATGTATTTCGGATAACAACTGTCATCAAACACATTTGAAAATAGTAAAATGGCATAATGTCTTACTTGAGATACTTTGATAAGCATTATATGTTCCTAGCAACATACTTAACTCGGTTTGCAACACAAAAAGGTAGGTAAATAACGTGTTCTGAAACCGCCAAACAATACAAAAAAGGTAAGAGTAAAACATTTGTTGAGTTTGCAATACAATTCAAATTCAATTGTATGTCTTAAAACATTAATGATCTTATTAGTCATATTGCTATCTGGATATATAGTGACGGCAATTCATGGATCCCATGATCTGCAATAGAATGGAACTGTTAACTTGTGTAGTTAAAATTTTTGTTAGACTATAAAGTTTTTAATGAATGTCTTGGTTTATTGCAGTGGAAAAACATTGCCCAAAGAAGTCACATGGCATAATAATTTCAAGAACCCTTGAGGCTCATTAGAAACATATAATGGGCAAGACTGACAGAAAGCCCTTGTTGTTAAAAGGCTGCACATGTTTATAATTTTACCTGCCAGACTACCTAACAATCCAATACACAAAACTCTTAAGCCACACTTAAGTAAGTTGAACAGGATCACCTGCTTCCAATGGCAAGTCCTGGGTAACATGTATTTACCCAACAGTTAAACTGACATGAATGTACTTCACAGATGCCAGGTTCCTTTTATCATTTTCCAGCATCAAAGTTGCTAAAGGTTATCTAAATATTTCTCAAACCACTTGAACAACAACTTCTTGGGAATCTTGTACTGAACCAATAATCCAACAATTCAAAACCATTCCAAGCCTTGAACATCTGGTAATGGTCTATAGGTCTGAGGGAAAACAATCCTAATGAAGTAAGTACCTCCCCAGTTGCAGTCATGGGAAAACAGCAACAATCTAAAAATGTTGAATATGATATCTTTAAACAAAACAATTCAAGTGCAGTGTTTCAGCCTGCCACTTGGACCATACTTGAGATTTATTTGTGGTATTTATAATGAAGTGCACACTTTGCCCCCTTTCACATTTCTCTTCCCTAAAAATTTTGCACTTAAATGAGAAATATTTTATTCCTCAGTGAAAATCTCATTATGTATGGATACAGGAATCCATTGTGATCTCATCAAGTGATTCAATAAAAGTGTCACATCATATTTCAATCTTTCCACGCTTTAGGGCAATTGGCATAACAAGTTAACTGGCAATTTGAAAATAATTGCAGCAATAAAATTGTGATTCCCACTGTTGGACATTATGATGGAACTATATATATATATATAGTCCTCATGTAACATTTGTACATGCTGTTAAATATGAGTCGGGTCATGCGAAAAATACCAATTTGTGCACGCCACAGATAAAATGTGTAATTATAGCATATTTTCATCAAAATTTATTGTGATGGATACATTACATTTTTCAAATTACAATATATTGATGGTCACAATTTAAAATGTCAAACCTAAAAAAAACACAGATTTTCAGGAAACGTATTTTTGTTAAAACATATTTAAAAGTGTCTCATGATGGAGCATGTTCGTATGGAATTAATTTGAAGTTAAGTTAATAAATTTGCTGTAAAATGCATCTTCGTCATTTAGACTTGCATTTATGTGATGTTTCGGCAAATTGGACAGCTTATTGTAATAGATTTTGTTACAATGGAATAAATTATTCCACTGTTTTCCATTAGATATAGCAAAGCAATGTGTGTTTTTCTGTTTTAAACGGTGGAACAGAGGTAACAACCGCAATTCTTTATTTATAGTGTGGCCTCAACTTAGTAACTTGTGGGAACAACTTATTAAGTTGAGGGAACAACATCATAAGTTGTGGCTTTAACTTAAAAACTTGTGGAAACAACTTTTAAAATAACTTGTGGAAACAACTAAGTACGTTGTCCCCACAACTTATTAAGTTGAGACCTCAGCTTAGTAACTTGTGGCCACAACTTCATAACTTGTTCCCAAAACTTATTAAGTTGTGGCCTCAACTAAGTAATTTGTTCATTTAACTTATTAAGTGATTCCTTCAACTTAATAACTTGTGGGAACAGCTTATTAAGTTTAGGCCTCAGCTTAGAAACTTGTGGCAACAACTTCATAACTTGTTCCCACAACTTATTAGTTGTTGCCTCAACTAAATAACTTGTGGGACCAACTAAGTTGAGGCCACTAATTTAAGTTTAACCAATAAGATCGTCCGTTTCATCTTAACCGTTTTATCACAATTAGTACCTCTTATACTATTAGGTGCTCGGGTTCGAGCACTATCCCTGTTAGCTATGGATCCCCCGTTCGAGCCCTGTCTAAGCACTTGCCATGTAAGCAATGGATTTCAGATTTGAACCCCTATCTGAGCAATCACCAAGTTAGCGACTTGGTTCAGGGTTCGAACTCTGGTGTAAAAACTAGCCTCATAAGCGACGGATTCCGGTTGCGAATCCAGGTCTGATGCCTCCCTTTTTAAACGATGGGTCTTTGGGTTTTAGCCCCAGTCTAAGGACTTTCCCTGTAAGCTACTTGGACCCCAGTCTGAGCATTCGCTCCCTACGTAACGGATCCCGGTTTGGAGGCCCTGCCTGAGCACTCACCCTGTATGCTATGGGCCCCGGGCTCAAATCCCGGTTTAAGTACTTACCATTTAAGTGAACGGACCCTGATCCAAGTCATAGTCTTAGCGCCAGACCCGAAAAATGCGGGATATATAGCTTACAGGGCTAGTGCTCAGACCAGCACTCAAACCCAAACACCCATAGCTTGCGAGGCTAGCTCTCATTTCGGGACTCGAAAACAGGAAATGTCAGGGGTTTTTATCTGATTTTGGGGAAAGGGCCTGGCCTTTTTTGAGGGGAAAAAAATCGCGCGAAAAGCCGGATTTTGGGGGGAAAAATGACGCGAAACGCCAGATTTTGGGGAAAATAAGGAAAATTTTAAATAATCACTTCAACATATGTTACTGTTTTTAAAACAAATTCAAGGCAACAGATAATTTAATGATGCAAAATTTTGTATTTTCTACACTGGATCAGGTTAACTTATGTATTTAAAGGTTAAAAAAAAAAAAAAAAATTTTAGGGGAAAATCATTTTTTGGGGAAATATTTCTGTCAGAGGGGAAAAAAATCTAGGGGAAAGGGCCGAAATTCGGGGGGTCTTTCAGAAGGAAAAAACCCCCTTAATGTTGCTTACGGAGCTAGTGCTCATTTCAGCAACCAGTTGCTAAATAGAAGGCGAGTGTTAGTATGGTATGTTAGCGACGGCTGTTTGGTTCGAGTCCCTGTGTGAACCTGTAGCTTTCCGTGCGAACGCTCAGACTGAGGTTCGCAACCAAGATCCTTCCCTTACTGGGCAAGTGCTAAGACACAGGCTTGAACCTGGGATCCATAGATTTCAGGGCTAGTACTCAAACTGGGGCTCGAATCCGGGACCTGTCACTGTTGGTGCAAATTCTCACATCGGAATTCGAGCCATCGCTTATAGGGTAAGTCCTCAAACCGAAGCTCGATCTAGAGAACCAAAGCTTTCTGTGCTATTGCTAGTACCGTGATTCGAACCCCAGAACTGTCGAAAACTCCTAATTAGCTTTTCGGACTACTGCTCATACCGTGATTCGAACCCAGGGACCGTCGAAAACTTAGGCATCTAGCACTCGCCTCGTAAGCGATGGTTCCCGGGATCGAGCCCCGGTCAGAGCAATTGCCCATTACTAGAAGGGTCCCGGGTTCAAATCCAAAAAACATGGACTCTTATGAAGCGAGTGCTTCGGGACTCGAAACCGGGATCCGACGCTTACGTTGCTAGTACTCAGACCGTGGATGGAACCCTGAACCCAGTCGCTAACAAGGCAAGTGCTCAGACAGGGTCTCATTCCCGGGATCCATAGCTTACAGGGATAGGGCTCAAATCGGCGCTCGAACCCGAACACACAATAGTACGAGTTTAAGGGAACTAACAGTGATAAGCGGTAAAGATGAAACGGCCTATCTGATTGGTTAAACTATGTTGTGGTCCAAACTTAGAAAGTTGTTCCCACAACTTATTTAGTTGTGGTCTCAACTTAGTAACTTGCCGCCAGAAGTTATCAAGTTGAAGGAACAACTTACTATGTTGTGACCTCAACCTAATAAGATGTAGGAACAAGCTATTAGTTGTGGCCACAAGTTACTAAGTTAAGACCTCAGCATTTTATATTATTTTGATCTCTTTTTGTGTTCATCAATGCTATAAAATGTACATCATTTAATTATTCTATAAGCAAAAGTTTACGATTAGTCAAGTTACCTTTAAAATACATGGCTATATTGATACTTTAATATATTAATTTGCGCATTGATTTCCCGCTTTGCACAGTATTAAAATCGCGAAATGCCAAAAATGTAGGTTCATCATTTTAGATTGGGAACATCCATATATATTAAAGATTGTTTTGTATGTATTATTTACTTTTATGTTGTACACATGTATTATCACATTTAACAATATATTTGACAATTTATTAATGGAAACACAATTTTTAAACACCACCTGAGTCAACAAGTCCCTGTTAACAGCTTGAAACAATTCTTAACATGTTCCATTAACTTTGTTTAACTTTAAAATTCTGAAAACTATATTGCTGTGCAGGGCTTCAGTTTTTTCACCCAAATGTTTTAGTTCTTAAAACCAAAAAGTAAATAAACATTAAAATATTATACCTGTTCAGTTTTAATCCCTGGACTCATAGTATTCAATAAAAGAATGAGTAATATCTGCATGAGCACAACTTTCACATGTATCCTAACAGGAAAGATTTGTTCATAACTAGGTGTGAAAGTGATTACACATTCTGAGGTACAAGATATTGAGGGTTTCATAGTATTAATAAACCATGCAGAAATTTAATGGTCTTTTCATTTTGTGCTATATACCCTGCGAAAAAGAGTACATTTGTACAAGGACTATGTTTGAAGTTCATGAACAGTTCTTCACCCCAAAAAATGGTTCACAAACAATTGATATTATGGTTAATGGAAGATTCATATTGCCATAACACTATTACATCTTTCAAAGCTTCTGAATAATTAGTGAAAATAATTGAACTAAATAATATTATTCTTGATAATTGAACACCATCCTTTGCTCATGTGAAAACAAACAACTTCAACTATTTCTATTAAATGGACTGACTTCTAAAAGCTCCAAGTTAGTTTGAACACAAAGAACATCAAAACACTGACCTACTTCTTCAAAGAGCTTTGTCTATACTCAACAACCTCCTGTATGTGTACAATTTTTGCTAGTTTATTGGCAATACCTGGTAGGTATATGATAATTAATTCCTTCAAAGAAAACATTAACACTGTAAGTTCAGTAGGTGAGTTCTAGCCTATGAACAGGTTCCAACAATAAACACATTTATTGGCAATCATAACTGCTGGCATATTTAATGGTGTTGAACAGAAAGAGAGAGATGAAAAAAACTGAAAAAATTATATGAGCCCTGCTCTGATAAAACCTAGTCAATTGTCATCCCAATTCCAAGTACGCACAGGCTAATAACGAATGACACTTCCAACCTCAACTGGAATTTCGTTTAAAAAGAGACTTTTTTTCAATGAAAAATTCAAAGAAAGCGAAGTGTTGTCCCTTATAAGCCTGCGCAGTCCGCAAAGGCTCATCTTGGATCTTACTTTACCCACAAACATTTCGCCCGGTTTTCCCTTAACGCGACTGATATGTCCAAGTGTTGAATGCTTAACTAGTGTAACTTTTAAATATTTTTACATTAGATACACTAGTTTTATGCCCAACCCTTGATTTTTGTTTAAACAATAAACATTATCAGTAAATTCTTAACCTAAAAACAATTGCAAAGTTGAATAGCATCCAGTAATTAAATCATCTTTTATTTATCAAATTTTGTATTTTGCAAAAGCTTTGTCGGCTAGGGTACTACTTAAATATACCCCTGGTACTCTCAAGTATACTTAAATGTATCCCAGGTATAGAAAATATACTATTAAAACGTACTCAGAAAATTTAGACTGTACCCAAGTTTAATCCGGCCCAAAATCTGATGCCGTACAACGCACTTAAAGGGAATACGAAACAAAAAAAAATCTCTTTGAAGAAACCTGCGTCAACATGCTTTTTTGGTATGAGTTTAGATAAAATAAAGAAAATTTTACAAAATATTGACATAAATATGAACATAATTAATTTGATAAAAATAGCAGACAACGACTAACTTGCCGTTAAATTTCCCTAGTATGTTTTAGTATATTTTCCAGACCGAGGGTACATAAAGTACACTTATAGAGTACTGGGGTACATGTAAGTAGTAACTGAGTCGACAATGACCAATCGAGCTTTACTAAGACTAAGTATCTAATGTCCATAACTGCATACTGTAAGTTTCTTAACAGACATCAATTATTTTTTTTAACGGTATACATTATTTTGAAGTTAGGTTCACTGCACAGAATTAGACCACAACACAAGGACTTAAGAGCCTAGGTGTTTGATAACAACATATGACTCACCTGATAACACTTAAAACACCCAAAAGAATTCAATGTATATTCAAATTAATTTTTGTTTCACCAGAACAATCATATCCAGAGTTGCCAAACCTCATAACAATTTAAACAACTCAACATAATTACACTAGCTTGTAGATTTAATGTCTTCCAACCAGCAATAAAACTTCTATTCACATTAGCTTGCAGTCAAAAAAGCACCTTTCTCTGATAACACAGCCTCAACTCATGGAAAGGTAATCCATTTGTAAGCAAACATAGACCAGTTCAATTTGTTTAAAGCCAATCTGGTAATCTCAATCAACACACATAATGCAAACCTGTGGTCATGGCCTATCACAATACAATCTTGCAAAACATAACCTCAACAGTGGGTTCAAGCAGTGAACCATGAACATAAATGGTGAATCATTAATGGTTTAACATTCATAAATTTTATTTTGCTGACAGGCTTTCACTGAATTTCATTTCCTCCATCATGCATGTGATTACAAAAGGATTGGAGAGCTTTAAATCAATATGTCAAATGAAATGTGAAAGACACTGAATATGGCCATATAAAAGCTTTATACAACAATGAAAATAAATTAAGACGAATAAATAACATAAAATGAACAATTCTAAACAACTGCTAACAAAAAGTTTACTTGTGTTAACTAAGGGTATCACGTTTACAGATTTTTCTAAACGTTTAAACGAAATAAAATAAACGAAACGTTACCGTTAAAACGGTATCCGTATATCCGTTTTAAAAGCATAATCAGTACCATCGCATTTCCTAGAGTAGTAATTATTTCCGGATGTTAAATTCACTTTTCAGTGCATATCCCATTCGCGCAATGACATCATATTAAAACCATAAAAATATATAAAGCAGACCATCGGTATCACCACATGTGTATTTGTCATTCTTTAAAATCCATTTAAAGAACATCAGAAATAATGTAAAATCAACGAAAAATACTGTATCCGAAAACGACACTCCGAATTTTTTTACATATTTTGCACATGAAATAATATGTGCATATCGTTAGACTGCAGAAAATGAAAAACCAGTTAACTATCAAAAACGGAATAAATACATAATTTGGTTAAAATATTGCTTTTTTTTACATGCTACCGCAGTCCTTTCTTTGCTAATCCATCACTTAAAATATTTCAAAATGGTGGCATTATAATGCACAGTGTTTTGTTGTCAAGTTGTCAGATTTTCGGAAAGTAGCGAAGATTTACCCTTAGTTTCTGTTCATGTCCGTGCCATCCGCTTACCAATCAGAAATAAATTATTTGCGAATTCGGTAGTGCCTGAATTTACAGCAAGTACTCGGATAACGCATTTCGTCATTGATATACTTCGTACGGCTAGTCGGCTACGTTATTTTCACCCCAATATTTATTATATTGATATTTACTGTCGTTTAAACGTTATTTGTTTTTGTCAACATTTTTTAGCAAAACACGAATCGCGACCGTTAAAACGTTTAAACATGATACCCTTACGTGTTAACATTGATATCAACTTTTTCAGAGACTATTTAAAACCTGAACCTTTTTACCTCCAGTTTGAAGAAGCCATTTTCTTCTTTTTCCACAATTTTCTTGACACAGTGTCCACCCAACGGGTCAGACGTTCTGACAGGTCACAACCAACCATTCAAATGCTTACACTTCACCCATTTGTGACTCAAATATAAAATTATTCTATTTCTAAAGGCCAAAATTTCAATATATTAAATAAATCAAGTTCTACAATTAAAGCACTGCCATAATTTCAATATTGTTTACATTTCACTTAACAGGCAAATAATTCCTTTTTCTTATTGAATCATGTGTTACTCCACCAGGCAAATATATAGCATTCAGTCAATTATAGTTTTAAAGCAAAATTATGTACTGTAGATTCAAGACATCACTGCTACATAGTGTTGTTTAGCATAATACAGCCCACAAGCATTGCTGTATGAACTAAACCCATGAAACTGTCAGTATTTCAAACTGCCATGTTAATGACTTTCCCATACCCCATGTATCCACTTAAACAAACACAGAGCAATTACCATCGTCAATGACAAAACTACTGCTGATAGCCATCTGACAATAAAACTGCAGTTTAATGTTTAATAAGCCCTGGTCCCTCAGCTGTCATAGCACCCCCATGACAGGATGCAGCCCCATGGGCCTGCAAATCTGTCCAATCAGTGCCAAGCTAGTTTGCCAACGAGGTCCTTAGGAGGACTGACTCACTGACTCCACATAGGCTGATGGGAAGGCAAGGCTCATTTCCCTGAGAACACTGGGGAACAAATGGTGCCAACTCCACTTTACCTATGCAACAGTTAATTAGCACACTCTTATCAAAATACATAACATCAAAGGTATCCTAGGGGAAAAATTATTTTCACTGCAAAATGCAAGAGCTTCCATCCGATAGATCAAACTGGATATATGTGTTATTCTCATTTCAAGTATTTTTTTCCTTTTAACAAAAAAAACAACAACACCCAATCCACTAAAAAAAAAAATCTGCACCAAGACCCGCCACCCTCCTGACATATTCCACCAAAAGATCAGAATACATACTTTCCAGTATGTATACATCAAATATATTGTCTATTGTATAAATGAATGAATTCACTAAACAAAAACAGAACAATAAACATTTAAATGAAAAATATGCCACAGCAGGGTTAAGCATTTTTCACTGCACAAATAGAAATATAGAAATATTCTGTTTGAAGTTTAGCAAGTAGATGTGGCTGTCCACAAAATAAGGCATAGTTGCATTGAAAACATGAACAGCAGCTAGGTGGCACAAAGTGAAAGGGTCAATTTGACTGAGCACCAAATGCATGCCCCTCCCTCAAACTATGTGAATCACATACATACAATAACTTGTCTTCTAAAAAAAGGCATCCTACAATGAGAATGAAAGTAGCGTTGATGTCCTACTATTAGTAATAAATTAGCTTTGCTAAGTGAAAACTGGATTATTTCGCATGCATAAAGTATTGTCCCAAATTAGCCTGTGCAGTTCACACAGTCTCAGAGAACACTTTCCGCTTTTATGATTTTTGTTTTGTTTTAAAGGAAGTCTCATTCAAACAAAATCCAGTATAGGTGAAAAATGTGCTATGAGATTAGCCTGTGCGAACTGCACACATGCATTGAAACCCGTTTTCCCACAGCATGTATGATGTATGCACACACAGTGCAGCTTGCATCAAGAAAACAAGGATCACATTACAAAATTATGCAGTATTATGGTTACATCATACAGATTTATTATAATTCATGATCATGCAAACATTTTCTGATTCTCATTTGAAAGAAAAACCTTGGCAGCCCAATGTTATGTGAATTTGTTTACAACTAATTTCTAAATAACAAAGGAAAGTGAGATGGTTTTATTTACAAGTCAGTGAGAAATGAAATTCATCTGTTGAATAATTAACTTATTTACACAATCACTTTGGCTTTCATGGTTATTATGAAATGCAGTGACTTGGAAATAAACATAAAATAAACATTTCTAGATGCCAACCAGATGGGAACTGCTGGAGGCAGTAAAAGAGTCCGTTCCCAATAAACATTCTCATGACCAGAGAACCAAGGCTAGGTTAAAATGCACAGATTTGTTACATCATTTGCAGAATGTGTCAAACCCAATGTGCCACATGGCAGCTGACTGTTGCCCGCCACATAAATCGTTGCCTGTTAGTATAAAACAGCTGATCATGGGACAGGGAGAGAAGGTACTAATAAACAATGAGATGTTATGAAGTATCCACATTGAGCAAGAAACTGATCACCACTAGTCACTTACCACTTGTTACTAACCAAGTTACTAACTTTTACCTACAGAAAAGTACCCAAGAACATGATATGAACATAGGATGCAGTGTTCTGTAAGTGTACTGATTATAAAAGTCAATAACGGTTTTTGTTTTCATTTTTGGTGATCAGGGGCCTATACAATTAATTCTGCAAACTGGTTTACAGTGGCGCTCAATGATCATAAGGCAGCCAAAGTTCTTCCAAAATCAATCAGAGACTGGTATTTACATAAATAACACACTGTTTTAACCCTTTCCCACTCGCAAAGTGAAAAAGGCTATGTGCAAACAGCATAAAACAAGAACAGCCTGCCAGTAACTCGCAGTCTGTTCAGGTTGTAGTGCTGTTTGCTGCTCACCAGTATCTAAGAGTTGGAAATGAAGCCTTTAAAACTTGAATCTAGTAAGAAATGTCTTTAATCAAATTTAACTTTCTAAGGGACTACAAATCTGTAAAAATATGTTTTTAAGTGGTAATGGGTTTAGCTTTCAAAATTATGTTCTAATTCTGGACATATTCAGTACATAATCATTATCAGGCATAATGAAATATGGCTGAGTCTTTTCATCAGATGTATTGCCCTACTTCTTTTGTGTTGAATTAATTTATGGGGACAGACATATGCAATGAGCAAAGGCCAATCAATTCATTTGCATTTTAATAGCGCGATAAGATTATAAACCCTGCATAAGCATCTTTATCTCAGCTTAACAGTTAACCGATAATATGTGTATGTAAATGAAGCGGACACTATTAATGTTACTACATGGATAGGCTTGGTTTAAATTTCAGCTTGCTTATCAAATGAGGCTTACTTCGACAATTTTAAGTCTATTCTTTCCTAGGGTTTGAAACCAGTTAATAAAATCAATCATATAAATCAATCATAATAGTATGATGAAAGTGTATCTTTGAAAGTTGTATACCCTGTAACCTAGCAAGGTAGATAGTGTAATGTCATGAGACATATAGTGTCAAATTGTATGCAGAATATTCTTTATACCTTATTGGTCCTTTTGGTTTTATCATGATAATGAAAACACTCAGATTTAGTACAAGCAAATAAACTGCACACATTTTATATGAACAACACCCAAGCCTGGCACAATTTAATTTGATGGCAACATTATGCATTATCAACTTAACTTTTCATTAAAACACAATGAATCCCAGAAACTGCAATAAATGTATTCCTTGTGAAAATCTTGCAAGAATGAAAATGATGCCACTAAACCTTCTGACAAAGCTTAGCAAAGCGCCTAATCAAGGGGACACATGCAACATGTTGGCCTAGATGCTATTGATTACTTTCTCATTTCACTGAATCCCTGTTGTGAGTCAAGTGATAGGATGCCTGTCCAACAAATGTGAAAATTAAAACAAGATATTGATTAAAATGAGCTCCAGAGATTCAGTGTCAGCACAGCCAGGTTGACAATCTGCTTTGAAAGGTGGCGGCTTGCTCATGCCATGTATTGAGTCACAAGTGATCAATGGTTATGTGTTTGTTTGTTCTTCTTTTTTGATGAGTAATGCTCTGGGAAAACAGGGCTTAATGCATGTAAATAATGTGTCATCTCATATTAGCCTGTGCAGTTTGCACAGCCTGATCTGAGATGCCACGTTCAGATTTTATAGAATGTTAAGTTTGAAAGAAGTCTTTTATTTAAAAAATACTGTCTAGGAAGAAAGTGTTGTCTCTTATTAGCCTGTGGGGACTGCAGAGGTTAATCTGGGAAAACATTTTATTCACATAGATATGCAATAGTTTAGTTTAAACCTATTTATTTTAGCTGGATTACATCGAAAGCCTCAGGCTTATTGAAACGCTCTCAAGTCCCTTTCCTGTGCCTAGAACCAGTACTTGGTGTGACTTTGGGGAAGATCTTTAAAACCCTCCCACAGTGATGATCGAACCAATGACCCCCCGGTCGCTAGGCGGACACCATATCAATTACACCACAGCGACCCTAAAATTAGATATGCATTAAGTCCTGTTTCCCCACAGAAAAGCTCAAATAAATATTTGCTCTCATTGCTTTCTTTGAGTTAAAGGAGCAAAATACATGAACCTGCAACTAAGCTTTCTTTATTAAAATTCTTTAATTATCTCCTCTTAAATGTACAAATCTGATATGTCACTGAGTTCATATAAACAAGAGCACCGCATAACTGGTGCCAACGCTCAGCTGCGGTTGTAGTTTTGAATAAATGAAAGCTTGTCAGATTTTTATATTTTTTTTTTAGAGGTCAGTGACCTTGACCTTTGACCTAGTGACCCAAAAATGATGTGGCGTGTAGAACTCATCAAGGTGCATATATATATGAAGTTTCAAAGTTGCAGCTGGAAGCACTTTGATTTTGGAGCAAAATGTCAAGGTTTTAGCACGACCCGGACGGCAGACGCCAAGCTGGCTATGACAATAACTCGGGTTTTCTCAGAAAACAGCCGAGCTAAAAATCACAACTTATAGCACAAAGGCATTTCTGAAAAAGGAAGCAAAACACCTTTTAATTACTTTAAAACTGACCATTCAAATATTACTTGGCGATATACAAAATCATTCAATATTGAAGTAATAGGCGAAATTGTTTCCCTGTAAAAAAAATAATGCACCCTAAAGTTTTCATAAGCTATTACAAGACCTCAACAAAAGAGTGTAATATTTTGATTGTATATTCAATGATTGTATTAAATATTTTCTTATAATACGCCCAACATTATCAAACGTTTACAGAGCTCCAGATAAGGTTTTATGAAATTCTTAACGTTACTACCAGATTTTCAAAAATAATTCTTAACTCTGAAATTTTATTCTTAATGTTACTACTAAGTTTTGGAAAATAATTCATAACTTTTCTAAATGACCTAAAAATAAAAAATAATGGTTATTTTCATGCAAAAAATCAAAATAAACATACTAGCAACTTTATTTATACGAGTTCAACAGTGTCTATTCAGTATTATACAATTTTATTTTTCAAATACCTTCATATGCCCAAACTGTGCTTAAGATTGTATGCCTTCGAGGAATTTTTACATATTTCACAATTAAAACGGGTCTTTCCTTCAATCTTTTCAACGATTAGCCACGGGAATTGTCCCTTCCACTCGTTCAATGTTTTTTTTGTTTAAGTTTGTACCCGTCGTGTCGCGTTTTTTTAGCTTTTCTGACTGTGTCGGCAACTGAACACACAACATTCTATAAGATCTTTTTTATAATGTCTTTCTTAACATTCAACTTTGGCTCACTTTGCGTACAATATGTTAAAAGCGTGTTTTTGCACGCTTTGCAGTTTTTTAGGATTAGCTCTCTGGGCGCCGCCATTGTTTTTTGACAGATAGACTGTACACGCTGCTTTTACTAGAAAAAATGCGCTTTGTTAAACAAACCTTATTACCATTCTATATAAGCACCGAAAAGATCTTTAATACGCAAAAAACACTCAATAAAAATCGATACGAACCGATGTAAAAATAATAATTGTAACTTGATTTTCTAATTCTTAATGGTATGACAAGATTTTAAAATAAATACCTAACGGACTTGAAAATAATTCGCAATTACTAAATATGACCCTTATCTGGAGCTCTGGTTTAGACCTTATTGTCCTCAAAATATTGTAAGCATATGATTTAATTTTATTTTTTTTAACTATTGTACGTATACATGTATACAAATTTAACAATAACCATTTGATCCAGCTTATTTCCTGCATATTTTAGATTTCAAGGCAAAATATTTCAAATACATTTTTGTTCAATTATTAGAGAAATTTATTATAAACAATATAACATAAATCATGTGGAAATCAAACCTGCAAAGTGTTTCGTTCAGCGAATGGAAGCTCGGCAACTTGTTGTCAAGTTTGTTTTTTGTCAGGGTGCGCTGCATGGTTCACGCTTAACAAATTTGCAAAAACAACACCCCAAAATCAGAAACAATCCTTTTCACCAACATGCATCCAAGCGATTTGTCACATGTCTCTCCAATCTCTTGATGCATGAGAATAAATCAAGCAGAAAGCCTGTCTCTCAGGCGTGTCACAGAGGCTGGCATCAGATTTGTCCATGTATGGTAACCATTGCTGTTCCTTTCTGATCCAGTCACCAGTATTATGCCACAATGAAACTCACATTGGATTGAGATCAAGGCTGCTACATTAAACTGTGGATCAAATCCAATACTGTTGATGAGAAAGCTAAGTGGCTGGGAAAACATCATCAGGTGTTGCAGACCAATATATACCATCTGAGATAATTGAACATTATTTGTGGAATTAATGATTCAACCTACACCTTTTTATATTAACGAAAAGTTTATGGTGTGATATTTGGAAAAATGTGCTTTTAATTATTTTATTATCAGGCTTTTTTCCTTGTACGAATGTTATTAAAAGGTCTTGTTTTAGATTTTTGCCATTAACACTATGCTAAATATTTTCCATCTTTTAGATATCTTTTGCACAGGTGTCTGTAACATTTTGTCAATAGAAAAAAGAAAGTAAGAAAGAACTTTTTCTTATCAAGACATAAATGTCTGTATATTATTAGATAAAGACTTTTTGTTGGCACAAAAACAAATAAGTAATGTATTCTGACGGCAATTGGGATGCCATTAATGAGTTTGAAAGAGTGAAAACACCTTTCAAATTAACAGCAAACACTGAATCATACTGCCATCCTCATTTCAGAAGTGTCTTCGGAAAAATACTGAGAGAACTACCCAAGTATGGAATGAACCTGGGCCTCCTAGCCATAATGTGGACAGCAGATCACTGTATGTATGAACCTGGGCCTCCTAGCCATAATGTGGACAGCAGATCACTGTATGTATGAACCTGGGCCTCCTAGCCATAATGTGGACAGCAGATCACTGTATGTGAACCTGGGCCTCCTAGCCATAATGTGGACAGCAGATCACTGTATGTATGAACCTGGGCCTCCTAGCCATAATGTGGACAGCAGATCACTGTATGTGACGCTCATAAAATATGTATGAGCCTCTCTCTGTGAAAATGGGACTTCATGCATTGTGAAGTCCACACAGGCTAATCAGGAACAAAACTTTATGCTTTTATAATATTGTTTGTTTATTGGAGTCTCTTCTAAGCGAAAATCATATTTAGGGGCAAATTTTGTCCCTGATTAAAGCCTGTGATTTGCACAGTAATCTGTGACAATACTTTAAGCACATGTATTATACGGTGTACGAACTGGTCCAAAAGTCTAAACTGTATGATACGATCATATCAGATGGTTTAGCTAGAACCTTATCCTACGGTTTTGCGACCATAAACCGTCTGATACAATCGTAGACGGTTTTGACTTTTGGACCAATTGTATGCTTAACTGTTTGATGCGAAACTGTTTGGTACGATTCGTATTATACGGTTTACGATTCATATCATACGGTTTAGCGTAAACCGTATCATACGCAATCAATTTCAGTAATCAAATATGAAGAAACATGGCGCCCGCGAAAATTTGAAGCGAGAGATCTGATTGGCTGATTGGACATTGAATAATACCCGTCATACACTGTCTGATACGATTCATATAATACGGTTTCGGAACATACGGTTTAACATACAAACCAGTCCAAAAGTCTTAAAAGTGTATCATACGGTTAATAAATAATACGATTCAGACTTTTGAACCAGTTTGTACACCATAGTATTAAGCCCTGTTTTCCCACAGTATGGCTAAAATACCTGTATCTAAGAAGATTGCTGAATGACAAATCAGGTAAACCTGCTGCTTCTTTAAAAAACCATGAACATGTATTCAATAAATGGACAGTTATTGCTATATAAGAATAACCTAAATCTTGCATGTAGTTATGACACTTAAACATAAGGCAAAAATATTTTTTTTTTTTTTTAAAAACAAAATTCAGCATTCAAATTGATGACTCAGACGTTAAAGTTTAGTTTATCAATAGACTTAATATTTTTGTTATAAAGCTTTAATGTTTCCATAACTTAAATTCTCAATGTGCATGCAACTACACCATGTAATGTGCTAAACAGCATACAGTAAGCTCTAATACTTTTTACTTTCATGAAAATATCCTGATTTCAAGTCAGTTTAAAATCAAAGATTTATTTGCCATTCTCAATATGTACAACTACAAGCATTAAACATTAAAATACTTTTTGTAATTAATTGTTGATTACCTGTCATTTTGTAAACTTTCTGCACCCTGTACCTGTTCAATGAACTGAATATCACCTTCCATATCCCATATTTAACACAAGATATGGTTTCACAATGAATATGTTTTACAGCCTCAAAATAAACAACAATTTTGCAGTTGATAACAAATTTGACTTTTCTCTCCACAAAGATAGTGACCAAATCTATTTTTAGAAACTGATTGACACTCAGAGGGGCACCATTGGGTGGATGAAAACAAAGACAAGTGATTTATGAGTAATCTGTGTATGTTCTTATTATAATTAATAATTTTACTCACTACCGTATTTAACCTTTTATAAAAATTATGTTACTATGATACATATTTGTATGAACACTTGCAACATCAAATCATGTACTTTCATAAATGCTGTTAATATAACATATATTGATATATAACTTGACAGAAGATAATGTAATGAATTCAAAATTTGTATTGGTAGTAATAAGTACTGAACTGTTATAGCTCATGTACCCTTATCAAAATCTTTTGGTTTTATTTATGAGCATATGACATTGTACACATTTAATAATTGTATCGTTCCTTTCAAACCCTTATTGACCCTTGCAAAGGGAAACAACTGTTACAAGAATATTACATACACACTTAAAGAGTTACACATCTTGATGAACATGATATATATACCCTGCGACTTGCACTTCTCAATTTTTACATTACAACATTCAAATTGAATACAAATTTGTCAGAAATCTGTAAACTACCAGTTTTTTACATTCATGTTTAGTAAAAAAAATAATAAAGTGTCTAGCAAGACTATTTTTGTAATGAAGACATACTTTTTTGCTCTAAAAGCAATCAGTCTTGTCTAATTTCATGTACATTATTTCAAGACGTGTTTGTTAGTTTTAAAGCACATGTTTTCAACAAGAGAACCTTTAATTAACAAGTTATTTTTAAAAACAAGTGGATTAAGATGGACCAAAGCGCTTACCTGAGTACACAAAACAACATAGACCAGTTCTTGATATCACATTTTGAATTTCATCGACAATTCATGAGGAAAATATATAATATTCGGTTAGCATTGAATACATGTTAGCATAGCTAGCAAAACTTAGAAAACCTAAACCACAAGCCTTAGCTTCGTCAATTGACCAATCCCAATGATAATATCAATGAAAATATGTGAAGATCATTTTGAATGAGATTTTAATCAAGATTGGAAGAAAAGTTTGGCCTCTAGAGTGTAAATGAGCTAAAAGATGGCAATGCTCAACATAATTATGAACGTTAACAGGCGCCAGACAACAGTTACGACAATATCTCACAAAAACCACTTCACATTTTTTTATTAGCACCTTGCCTATTTCATTTTGTAAGCCTCACCTTGAGCTAATAATTTCTCTTTCCTGAAGTCCATTTTCACAAACTAAAGCCATTCTTCAAACCCCAATCATGGTTATACCTTGGTTTATTTTTAGATCTTAGCCATGAAAGTTTGGTCAATGAAAAACAAGAGGCCCATGAGGGCCTGAATCGCTCTACTGGCTGGAATCAATAGGGCTCAAGCCCTTGATAGTATGAACACTCTGAGTAAGTTTTAAATAAACAGACCCAAAATGGGAAATTTATCGCATAACAAGAAGAAACGTAAAATTTAAACTTCAAATGGCTCCTTTTCAACAATAAGTTGGACAAATTTTCTTCACTCTCAATGGGGTTCTGGCCCTTGATGATATAAAACAACTGTTGAAGTTTCAAAAGGATAGAACTTTATATGTAAACAAACAAGAAATGTGTTTGTCGGAAACACTATGTCCCCTTCTGCGCCGCTTTGAATATTTTTTTTGACTTTTGACCTTGAAGGATGACCTTGACCTTTCACCACTTAAAATGTGCAGCTCCATGAGATACACATGCATGCAAAATATGAAGTTGCTATCTTCAATATTGCAAAAGTAATGGCAAAATGTTTAAGATTTTCATTTTTTTCTCAAATTCAAGGGGAGATAATTCTGGACTTATAACTCCGATAATGCTCATTTTCAATAGGGTTTGACTCATCATTCAGATAAAGACAATGTGCAAGTTGGGAAATGATTGGATTAAAACTGTGGACTTTATTGCGTAAACTTTACTTCCTAACCTTGCCTTGTTTCACAATTTTCTCAAATTCACGGGGAGATAATTCTGGACTTTTTACTCTGATGTAACCCATTTTCAATAGGGTTCGAGTCCTCATTAATATAAAGACACTGAACAAGTTTGAAAAGAATCGGATGAAAACTGTGGACTTAATTGCGTAAACAATTTAAGCCTTATTTCACAATTTTCTCAAATTCAAGGGGAGATAATTCTGGACTTTTTACTCTGATGTAACCCATTTTCAATAGGGATCGAGTCCTCATTAATATAAAGACACTGAACAAGTTTGAAAAGAATCGGATTAAAACTGTGGACTTTATCGTGTAAACAAGAAAAAGTCTTAACGCACACGCGCATGGACGACATGACATAAGCTCTTCAGGCCTTTGGCCAGTAGAGCTAATTAAGTTTCTATTACACAAAATCAGTTTTCCAGACAAATTTCACTTCCAGATGAATTATTGGCAAGAAACATTCTGGACATGTTTCATCACATAGAGTCATACATGCAGACTCCAGAATGGTGACAAGGTTTTTCTAAGATTTACCAAGTGAGCTCGTTTTTTAATACACATATCCCAGCTTTAAACTTGACCTACCGGTAGATATGGTCAAGATTAACATTCTTACGAACTCCCATCAAACTTATGTGATATTCAGAAAATGGCTCAACTTAAGTAACAAGAGGGCCTGAAAGGCCCAAAGTCGCTCACCTGAGATAACAAGATATTATATATGGGACAAATCTTCTGACCAAGTTCCACGAAGATCGGAAAATAAATGTGGCCTCTAGAGTGTTAACAAGGTTTTACTATAGCCATATAAGGAAAAATGCCCCGCCCCCTAGCAGCCATGTCTTTCAACCAACCGGCATCATTTTCGAACTCTTCCAAGATATTATCGGGATGAATCTTCTGACCAAGTTTCATGAAGATCGGACAGTAAATGTTGTCGCTAGAGTGTTAACAAGATTTTACTAAAGCCATATAAGGAAAAATGCCCCGCCCCTTGGAAGCCATTTTTTTCAAGCAAACATAATTATTTTCGAACTCATCCAAGATATCATTGAGATCAATCTTCTGACCAAATGTCATGAAGATTTGACAATAAATGTTGCCTCTAGAGTGTTAACAAGGTTTTACTAAGCCATATAAGGAAAAATGCCCCGCCCCTCAGGTGGCCATGTTTTTAAAGCAACCAAAACCATTTTGGAACTAATCCAAGATATCATTGGGACAAATCTTCTGACCAAGTTTCATGATGATCAGAAAATAAATGTGACCTCTAGAGTGTTAACAAGGTTTAACTATAGCCATATAAGGAAAAAAGCCCCGCCCCCGTGGTGGCCATGTTTTTCAACCAACCGGCATCATTTCAAGATATCGTCCAAGATATTACTGGGATGAATCTTCTGACTGAGTTTCATGAAGATCGGACTATAAATGTGGCCTCAAGAGTGTTAACAAGATTTTACTATAGCCTTACATAGCCATATAAGGAAAATGCCCCGCCCCTTGGCGGCCTTGTTTTCCAAGCAAACGTAACCATTTTAGAACTCATCCAAGATATCATCAAGACAAATTATCTGACCATATTTCATCAAGATTGGACAAAAAATGTGGCCTCTAGAGTGTTAACAAGGTTTTACTATAGCCATATAAGGAAAAATGCCCCGCCCCCTGGCAGCCATGTTTTTCAACCAACTGGCATCATTTTGGAACTCGTCCAAGATATTATTGGGATGAATCTTCTGACCAAGTTTCATGAAGATTGGACAATAAATGTGGCCTCTAGAGTGTTAACAAGATTTTACTATAACCATATAAAGCCATATAAGGAAAAATGCCCCGCCCCTTTGCAGCCATGTTTTTCAAGCAAAGGTTACCATTTTTGAACTCATCCAAGATATCAGTGGGAAAAATCTTCTGACCAAGTTTCATGAAGATTGGAAAATAAATGTGGCCTCTAGAGTGTTAACAAGGTTTTACTATAGCCATATAAGGAAAAATGCCCCACCCCCTGGCGGCTATGTTTTTCAACCAACCGGCATCATTTTCAAACTCGTCCAAGATATTATTGACATGAATCATCTGACCCAGTTTTATGAAGATCAGACAATAACTGTGGCCTCTAGAGTGTTAACAAGGTTTTACTATAGCCATATATAGCCATATAAGGAAAAATGCCCCGCCCCTTGGCGGCTATGTTTTTCAAGCAAACGTAACCATTTTCGAACTCATTCAAGATATCATTAAGACAAATCTTCTGACCATATTTCATCAAGATTGGACAATAAATGTGGCCTCTAGAGTGTTAACAAGGTTTTACTATAGCCATAAAAGGAAAAATGCCCCGCCCCCTGGCGGCCATGTTTTTCAACCAACCGGCATCATTTTCGAACGCGTCCAAGATATTATTGGGATGAATCTTCTGACCAAGTTTCATGAAGATTGGACAATAAATGTGGCCTCTAGAGTGTTAATAAGATTTTACTGTAACTATATATTGCCATATAAGGAAAAATGCCCCGCCCCTTGGCAGCCATGTTTTTCAAGCAAAGGTTACCATTTTTGAACTCATCTAAGATATCAGTGGGACAAATCTTCTGACCAAGTTTCATGAAGATCGGAAACTAAATGTGGCGTCTAGAGTGTTAACAAGGTTTTACAATAGCCATATAAGGAAAAATGCCCCGCCCCCTGGCGGCCATGTTTTTCAACCAACCGGCATCATTTTCGAACTCATCCAAGATATTATTGGGATGAATCTTCTGACCAAGTTTTATGAAGATCAGACAATAACTGTGGCCTCTAGAGTGTTAACAAGATTTTACTATAGCCTGGTGATATATAGCCATATAAGGAAAAATGCCCCGCCCCTTGGCAGCCATGTTTTTCAAGCAAACGTAACCATTTTCGAACTCATCCAAGATATCATTGAAACCAATCTTCTGACCAAATTTCATGAAGATTGGACAATAAATGTGGACTCTAGAGAGTTAACAAGGCAAATGTTGACGCTGCACAACTGACAACGGACGATGGACAAAAAGCAATCACAAACAAAAGATAAAAATAAGGATTTGACCTAGTGACCTTGTTTTCAGATGATCTTGATCAATATTCTAACTTAGCCTATATATTGTTAAGATAGATATTCGGATCAAATTTTATAAAGATTGAGTCATAAATGTTGGCTCTAGAGTGGTAACAAGGTTTTTAGTATATTTGATCTGGTGACCTAGTTTTTTAATGCAAGCGACAGGGATTCAAACTCAACCTAGATATCTCAAGATAAACATCTTGACCAAGTTTAATCAAAACTCACTGGATAAAAAATATGACGTTTAAAGTGGTGAAAAGCTTTAAGTTTACCATAAATGATACACTTTACACAACAAACATAGTATCACCAACATAACTAACCATGACTGCTTCATGCTCAGGTGAGCTAAAAAAGACCACAATTTACAGGGGTGTCAATTGTCTGGCTTACTCCGGAAATCCGGATATGAGTTGTCCAGGGTCGATTTTCAAAGATCAGTGTAAATTGGATGATTTTTTCTTTGGAAGGAGTGGGGGTTGGGGCTTTACTAACTAAGGGACATATGCATTCAAGTGCGTGATCATTTGAGAACGAATATTCCTAGGCATTCGGGAAATGTGCGCTCAGTACTGATTTAACCCGGTCTCTTATATTGTTTGATTTCTGATTGGTTAGCGGCTGGCACAGACAGAAATTGTAACTGACAAAACCTCTTGATCACTTTCAGAAAATCTTACATTCTACGAAATGTTGTCCGCCATCTGAAATTTTTTAATTAGCGATTAGCATAGTAAAGCACTGCAATAGTATTTTGTAAAACATAATGTAAACCAAATCGCGTATTTTCTAGCTTACTGGCTACTGGTTTTCATTTTCTGCAGTAAAATGATATGCATATTTTATTTCATGTGCAAAAGACGTATCTTGATATGTTTCTGGACAGTTGTTTTCGGATACGTTATGAACTTTGTCGATTTTAATTTATTTTCGTAGTTCTGTATAACATTTTTATAGAATGACAAATGCACTTGGGGTGTTATGGATGGTCTGGTTTATAATAGCTTGAATTGTAATCACGAGAAATTGCAACTAGAACGACAGGGGGGGGGGGGGGGGGGGGGGGAGTTTGTGCCCTATTACCCCTTTGGGTACATATGGCCTCAGACTCCAGGCTAAATTTTCCAGATTTCAAATATGGGTCCATGGACACTCCTGATTTTAAAACAGTATGTCAAATAGCTTATACTATGAATGCCAAGTAGGATGCACTTTATTTTAGAGCACAACACTAGAAGATGTAACAAAGAAATGCAGCCCCTGTTAAATGTTAAATGTGCTTTAAAGTAGGTACATTGTACATTGACAGTATAATTTACTTGTGGTAAAATAATTAACACATCAAGGTAATTGACCAACTGAGAAACTCTGTGGTTTTAATTAAACCCATGAAACATCTGTTAATAATCAGTCAAAGTTTGGATCTACTTCAACAAGCATTTCCAGGAAAATGGATTTTCTCAATTGTGAGAGCAAGTCTGTGTGTCATTATCATGGAGATATTATTGGAAGCATCCATTAACTTGTCCAAATTAACCCATTTAAGCCTAGTGGACTCTCCCATCCTTCTAAATTGGATCAATTTATTTCCAAAATAAGGGATGTCTAGTATATTTATTTCTATATTTAGAATATTTCTCACAGAAATTCCTTTAAATAAACAGCGCAGACCCAGATGAGACACTGCATCATGCGGCGTCTCATCTGGGTCTACGCTGTTTGCCAAGGCCTTTTTTACTAGATGCTAGGCATAAATGGGTTGAACACAACAGGAATCAAAATCTACAGTAATTTCTTATTTCTTGCCTACCAATCACTACATCTACAGGTAAACCAATCACAGGTAACTACACCTTAATGATTCTACTCCACACTTTGCCTGAAAGCCACATTGCTTATCAGCAGATGGGTATTTACATTATCATTGGGAATGAGTCAGGCATTTATAGCCACAATGTTTACTCAATCTGCAGCTTTTATCTTGCATTGTCTAGGCATAGATTATTTGTAATTTTCAGTATAAATGTTTTCTGTTTTTCATACCTGAGATCATTTCATTATGTAATATGTAATTGTTGAACTCGAACTCAATATATAATATGACAGTGGCGCAGGTACAAGCCAGTCAGTGCTCTGCCTTTGTTATCAAGAAATGTGACCGTCTTTAATAATTCTTCAATCTGAAACATTAAACGGTTGCAACAAATGTGACTTCATGCAATTACTGACAAAGCTTTCTAAGGATCTAAGGATCATGGACTTGCTGGTACACTGTAGATCACTATATCGCAATCAGCGTTTTAACGATGTCCTTTAATTGTATTGCAAGTCAGTAGTGGACAATCAAAAAATCTTTAATACAACTTTCTTAACCTAATCGTGCTTGGTCCAGATTTTGGCACCTTCACAGGAAATCCCATTCACACTTGTGTACAGTTTCAAACTATAACCCAACATGCCCAACAATAAAGGTGAACAGTTTTACAAGAATTGACCTTTTGGGAATATAAATATGTACATAGAAGAATAAAAGAACTGTACATTAAGACATAGAAATGGAATTAAATTGGACTTTGGTGTGAATTTCATCATATAATTTGTTGTACGGATGAATTGATAATGATAAAATAGAGTCATTGAAAAACTGAATCTACCTTGTAAACTACATTTCACCACGTTAACTATAACATTTAATCAAACTATATATTACTTTATTATGCTATAAATATGACAAACCACACAATAATCAAAACAAAGGATTTACACATAAACTATTTATTTTGTGCAAGAATTTGTTAACATCACATGATCCTAAAATTCTAACCTGATTTTTAAAATTTAATTATATGCAATTAAAAATACTTGCATGGAACAATTTCCATAAATGACCTGACGAGTCCCATATTGCGATCTGGATATCTCTTTTAATGCTGTGATCTGGATATCAGGGCTCGAATTACATGAGGAAGTTGACTTCGCCTTCTTTTTTAACAGCATCGACGTTTTTTTTCTCAACTTTTCCATCTAAAAATTCTCTATTTTCACATGTCATAAAGTCAACGATGGCGCCTGTTATGTTTTCAGTTTATTATCACAGCAAAAGATCGACTGCTGTGAAAGCTTATTCAGGCAACTAACATACATGGGCATTCACTCCAAAAAATAACGGTTTAGATCAAAAGATCAAAGTGAGTGTCATTTTGCCGACAGTTTTGATAGTTCTCTGTTCTGCAAGCGCAATTAGTACACGCCTTGCAGGCGGAGTTAAGCGGTAAATTAACATCGATAGTAACCAATGGGAACACGCGCATTGTATATACATATGCAGTAGTTTACCTGAGCGATGAAATGACGTCGTTAGAGACATTTATTTACGCACAAAAATGTTTACACGCGCAACACATTCCCAACAGTAAATATGAATACGATTTATTCTAGTATGTGCTACTGTTTACTTGTTTCGTGCTTCAAAACTCTTAAACACTAATTATCCAGTTGATGTGCAATTTATTTTGTCAGACATTAATTCATAACCATATAAACGAAAACTAACAACTCACCCCTGCATAGTGCTAATTTCCATTATTTTATCTATCCATACGTAAACGACTTTATTTTATATCCCGCAACCTCTTTGCGCATGCTGTAAGTTGTCTAATGATTACGTGATAATTGATTGACCATCCGATAATTGCAGGTTTTTTGATAGACGGCACGGTTAAAGAAAGTAGGAAAAAATATTAAAGAAAAACAAAATTGATCAAAAATCTATTAATTACGTAGATCCACTACTGTAAAAGTCCAGCGAGTTTTGTCAGTTTGTTAATCCACTGATAATTACGAGTAACAGCCATCTTATACAAACTGGAATCATTGTTCATTTTTATACTAACAAGTCCTAATACTACACAATAGACATCGAGAAAACACATTTCCTCTAAATTAAATATCAATTATCCGAGTAGAATTAAATTGCTACGTCATGACATTCGACATTGCTAATAGCGGACGTATTGTAACATTTAACCCGCGTTCAATTCAAAGCTGGCGATTCAAATTACAAATAATGGTGATTCAATAATGGAGAAAGCATTAACTGGATTTAACAAACGTTTGACAAGGTTTGTTAAACCAGATAACAACAAGGAAAATTTGGATTATTAAAGTTAAACAGGTAAGGCATTCTCTTGTGTACATATTTCGGACATGTATAAAATTCGGATAAACAGTAATAGATATACTATATGTCCCATGCATGAAGATTGTTTTTTGTTACGACTCGTTCTTTTCCCAATTCGGTGATTTCACGACGCAAATTCCAAATGGCATGGGTACCGGACCCATTCCCAATTGGGTGAAAAAAATCACTGACTATCATGTACATTATGATGTAAATAGGGTTTGGATTGTCATTGCATTATTTAAGTACTGTTAATTTTTATGATGCACATGGAAATCACAAGTTTTATTTGTATGAATTGATTTATGTGACTCAATTTGTAAGAATTTATTGAATTTGAAAATATTATTTGTTTGTCATTGATGATGATAGGCTTGGTGTAATGAGGGGTATAAAACAAGTGAAGATTTTATTAAACGCCGAACAGAAACCACTTCTCCTTCTAGTGGCCTCACTTCTTCCTAATTTCAGCTCAGGGAGAAGTCACTTCTCCCTCAAGTTTGAACCTAGGCTCAGCCCTGGGATATCTCGCGCTCCTTGGATCCCTTAACATATAATGTGTCTATAAATATTTTAACCAGTATAGAAATGTTCATGAGTCTCACTAAGGGAAAAGGACACTTGATGAATGTGCATATAGTGTCATCTCAGATTAGCATGTGCATTCCACACAGGCTTATCAGGGACGACCCTTTCCGCCTTAACTAGATTTTTGTTTTAAAGAGACTTCCTTTAGAAAAAAATCAATAAAAGCAGAAAGTGTAGTGCTCTGATTAGCCTGTAACTGCATGAGATTGCACAGGCTAGTCTGGAATGACACTTTATGCACATGCATTATGCCCCTTTTTCCCACATACAGGCTTACATATTTTATACAACTGCTTTTAATATTTCGGAATATCATACCGATTCCCAAAAGCACAAGCTGTTCTGAAATGTAAAATGCCTACATAAACTTGTCAGAACTGCCAAAGATGTCAAAGATTGGAAAGATCGATAGCACATAAATAGTAACACCATAAGAATGTCAATAACTGATACTATTTAAGAATTAGAAAACCTCACTTCAGGCCCTATGGCAGAATAGTGACCAGCCAGGCAGCCCCAAATAGTATATGGACCGAAGCCCGCTTCGGTTTATATTATATCAAACATTTTTGTGCAGATATATGTCAATAGAAATAAAAATAAATAACACAATATAAATTCCATCAATATTTCTCAGTAACTATTAATTATATGTACTGTATTATTGTTGTGCGCGAGTTGTCTCCCTGCATAAGTTGGACATGGAAAAAATTCGCTTTTCATACAAAATTCATGTTTATTGTAAAGCATTTCATATATTGACATTTTATGTAGAGATAACTACTTATATCACAGACAACATGTTGCAAAACATTGATATGAAATATAGAATTAATTTTTGTATTTTTTAACATGTGATTAATAATAAAAAACACACACTCGTGACCTTCCAAACGAATCGTGACTATAAATAATAAGTACAGTATTATTGTTGTACGCGAGTTGTCTCCCTGCAAAATTTTGACACGGAAAAAAGCGCTTCTTTATACAAAACTCATTTTTATTGTAAAGAATTTCACATATTGAGATACATTTTATATAAAAATATATGTTTTTATTACAGACAACATGCTGCAAAACATTGATTACAAATATAGCATTTAATTTTTGTATATTTTAAGATGTGATGAATAATAAAAAAATACACACTTGTAACCTGCCAAATTACTCGTGCGTTTGCCCTAAGTATATAAAGCGAAAATCTCTGCGTTTGAAAACTTACACAAATGTTACAAATAACTAACATAATTTCTAGCGGGCACACTATTACATGCGCACGCATCTTTACAGGGCACTATGCAAAAAAAGCGCCTGCTGACTATGCGCGCACATCTTTACAGGGCATTATTCAAAATAACGGACCTGTGAAGTTTATATACGCAAAGAAGAAACAAGCTTATGTGAGGTATAATATAAAGACAAGCTATTTTTCTCACCTTTATCACATCAAACAATAGATAACCATATTAACTGTCAAATGCCTCAGTAAGTGTAAGCCTTTTATCAATTATCATAGAGCAAATAATCAATCAGCACAATGAGCACTGCCATCTATTTGAGTTTCATGAAAACATTTAAGATGAAAAATGACGATTTGAGAAAAACCTGAGTCAAGACCCACGTGTAGAACACCTTTCATGCAGGTTTTTTTATCTGATTTTGGGGAAAGGGCCTGGCCTTTTTTGAGGGGTAAAAAATCTCGCGAAACGCCGGATTTGGGGGGAAAAAATCACACGAAACGCTGGATTTTGGGGGGAAAATAAGGAAACTCTTAAATAATCAATTAAGCATATTTTACTGTTTTTAAAACAAATTCAAGGAAACAGAAAATTTAATTATGCAATATTTTTCTATTTTCTACACTGGATCAGGTTAACTAATACATTTAAAGGTTTAAAAAAAAGAAAAAATTATAATTTTTTTTTTTTTTTTGAGGGGAAAATGAAATCTAGGGGAAAATTTACCAGCTGAGGGGAACAAAAATCGGAGGGGAAAGGGCCGATTTTCGGCAGGTCACAAAGAAGGAAAAAAAAAACCTGTAATGATAAAAGTCCATTAACCTTGACATTTCAAAGTGACTTCAAACTCAATAGGCATCTTCCTGTCAACATTATACCATTTGCATGAATGAAGGTCAAAGCACTTTTAAGATACAATGCAAAAACAACCTTCCTCTTATAAGCATCTGAGACCTTGACCTTTAACTGGGTGACCATAAAATCAAACAAGGGCTGTTTGTAAAACATGCATGCCCCCCATATGGGCTGTCAGTTGTAGTGGCAGCCATTGTGTGAATACATTTTTTGTCACTGTGACCTTGACCTTTGACCTAGTGACCTGAAAATCAATAGGGATCATCTGCCAGTCATGATCAATGTACCTATGAAGATTCATGATCCTAGGCGTAAGCTTTCTTGAGTTATCATCCGGAAACCATTTTACTGTGTCAAGTCACCATGACCTTGACCTAGTGACCTAGTGACCTGAAAATCAATAGGATTCCTCTGCGAGTCATGATCAATGTACCTATGAAGTTTAATGATCCTAGACATAAGCGTTCTTGAGTTATCATCTGGAAACAATTCGGTGGATGGACGGACCGACCGACCGACAGACGGACCGACATCAGCAAAACAATATACCCCCTATTCCACCCCAAGTAATTACTATACCAATAAGCCTCATCCTTGGTCAACATATTTTCAAGATATGGTGTACATGTAGATACAACTTTTACCATCAAAAGCCTCGATCTGTGACCTTGACCTGTCAACCCTAAAAAAACCAACACTGTAAAGGCCTTTTCTAAGTTTTCGGACACTTACAAAATTTTTTTTTTGTGTCCAACAGTTTAGCTCCGGGAAATATTCCAAAATTACAGGTGTCCGAAAATTTAGAGACAATATTTAAATGTCCGAAAATTTTAATTATATTGAAAAACAAGCAATAATTTAATGGACAATAGTGTTTCTACCATGAAATAAATACAACTTCACAGCTTTGCTAACTCTTGCATGAAATGATACAGAAAAAAACTAGAGCTTTGTCACAGACGTGACGAATACCCCCACATGAAGAGCGGATGAAAAGTACTTGAAATAGGGAACACCATGCTGACTGTGTAAGACGAACTAAGTGACCCCGTGACCTAGTTTTTGGCCTGGCATGGCTCATGTTCGAACATGGCCTAGAGATCATCTAGATACAACTTCTGACCATGTTTGGTGAAGAGCAGATGATAAGTACTTGAAATAGAGAGCGGACACCATACTGAATGTGTAAAACGCATTAAGTGACCCCCTGACCTAGTTTTTGGCCCATGTTCGAACATGGCCTAGGGATCATCTATATAAAACTTCTGACTAAGTTTGGTGAAGATCGGATGTAAACTACTTCATTTAGAGAGATGACACCATGCGCAATGTTTAAAACGCACTAAGTGACCCAGTGACCTAGTTTTTGACCCAGCAAGGCTCATGTTCAAACTTGGCCTTAAGATCATCTAGATAAAACTTCTGCCCAAATTTGGTAAAGATCGGATGAAAACTACTTGAATTAGAGAGCAGACACCATGCTGAATGTTAAAACACGCACTTAGTGACCCTGTGACCTAGTTTTTGGCCCCGCATGGTCCATGTTCAAACTTGGCCTAGAGATCATCTAGATAAAACTTCTGATCAAGCATGGTGAAGATTGGATGAAAAACTTCGTGAATTAGAGAGCGAACAACATGCTGAATGTTTAAAATGCACTATGCAACCCCCTGACCTTGTTTTTGACACAGCATGATCCATATTCAAATATGACCTTGACATCATCTAGATACAACTTCTGACCAAGTTTGGTAAAGATCAGATGAAAACAACTTGAATAAGAGAGCGGACATTTAATACGGACCGACCGACAGACCGACAGACAGACAGACAGACAGACAGACAGGCAGACAGACAGGCAGGCAGGCAGGCAGGCAGGCAGGCAGGCAGGCAGGCAGGCAGGCAGGCAGGCAGGCAGGCAGGCAGGCAGGCAGGCAGGCAGGCAGGCAGGCAGGCAGGCAGGCAGGCAGGCAGGCAGGCAGGCAGGCAGGCAGGCAGACAGACAGACAGACAGACAGACAGACAGACAGACAGACAGACAGACAGACAGACAAGTTCACTCCTATATACCCCCCTAAACTTCGTTTGTGGGGGTATAAAAAGTAAAAACATTAAATATACCGCTTCCTTAATCAGGGAAGATGTCATTTAAAAATGCTGTTGGATGAAGCAATTGTTTTCTACCGGTATACATAGTGATTCACCCAATTACGCAAAGTTTATGGTCCATTACCCTCAGGCATAGCTCTCCCAGGTTTTAGGACCTAAATCTGTTTGTAAAAATACATGATGGAAGTGTCACAAGATAAGTGAATATGTTGCCGAAGTCTGATAAAATAGCGCTGCAAAATATACTGTCCAAAAACGAAAGCGTGCATGTCCAAAAATTAAGAGTCTTGAAAAATAAATATTTTTGCCAAAAAGGGGGTGTCCGAAAACTTACAGTGTCCAGATAATTTAAAGTAATTAAAGTACCTCCACTCCCTCAAAATAGAGGGACATCAATTACCATGTCCACTGTTATTGTTAAACATTCCTTAGCACAGCATTAACTTTAATCTACTTTATTTGTAAGACATATCACATGCACATTTTTCTTCAAGGATATACAAAATCTGGTCTAAATGAATGACAAAGCTTCTTACCAAGCATTTTTGTTTCCAGTTTTCCTTGGTAAAGTCGCAAAATTCATCCGATTGTACAAGGAAGGTACTAGAACTGAGCCAATGTCATCATCCCACTGCCTCTTGGGATCGGCCATTTTACACTTGTCCAGAACTGCAGACATACTGGCAGACATTAAGTCCTCGGACCGGGGTGAACGGACAAACATACTGGCCGACATTACATTGTCATGGTTAGGAGCGAATGGGTTACCAACATTCATACTCATCGACATGACATCATCTATCTGTGGAGGTCTTGACACAGCCCCTGTTGACATCAGATCCTCTACATGCATCACCCTTGGCGACATATTTGGTGGAGTTCCCTCCCCTGACCGTGAACTTCCTGCAGACAACACACTTGCTGACATCCCGCTGTCCCCTTTTGAACTGGATGCCATTTTTTCCTTCAGTTTCAGAGAACAACTTCGACCAATCTTTGATTTGCCTGACATGAAATTATTTTTTCACTGTTTTCAAATGAACACAGTAACGTGTTTACAAATCACTTTCCGTGAAATATGTCAATATTTGTAATAAGTTGATTACCTGCGCTCATAAGCACAGTTTACGAGAGCTATCACAGCATACTGACCCCTCAGCTGCAAATGAATGCCAGTCCATAGTCCATTTTGTCAATTATCTGCAACCAATATCAGGCAATTAAGCCAGGTCTAACTGTCCTGTTTGTTCAAGTAGCCCTTGCTCTCTCCAATTAACAAATGTGAGAGGCGTATATTCAATGTCTGGGTATAATGTTTGGAACTGCACTGACAAGTCAATAACAAAACCACCTCACTACAGCTGGTATGTATGCACAGAAATAATAGTCAATATTGCATGTAGCTATTAGCCATAATCTAATAAAGCTGCTAATGCAACTTTGAAGTATCCTGCTTCTAAGCACCTTTAAAACATCTTGCTACAAAGGCAGTAAATATAAAGCGCTTGTTCCTTTATTAAAAACTCCCATAATTCAATCTGTACATTAGCTACTTTGAAACAAAAACGATACTTGATCAAGTTTCTACTAAGTTTCAAAATGTGAGAAAGGTTTGAACATAAAAATATTCACTCTAAATTATTCTCTGCAGTTGTTATTGACACAATGAGCACAAATACCCCAAACATAAATCTCAACTAACGAAAAAGAATACGAAACTAATTATCCACTTCCACTACTGACTAGCAATCCCACAAAATTCTTGTACTGGAAAGTAAAGCAAGTCAAGCAACAAGTATTCCTAAGCTTTGCAGTGCTTTCCAGATGGAATGCAGATATCAGCGCAGGCAAATCCAGAGATAAGTACTTGCCAATGGTTCTCATTAACACAAACACAGGCCTGCCTGTGCCCCGAACATGAAGGCTATGAAATAACCATAAACACTGAGTGTCAAATTTGTTTGGAAACAAGTTTCAGGTGAATGAAAGGTTTGATTGATAATCTGTTGAAAAAATGGCCAAACAGATTGATTGATAACCAAAACATTCCAAATAATGTTGTGAACATATGAGACAAAATACATAATTTTTTCAATTAGATGTATATTACCAGACAAGCCATTAAGATTACCTGCTTAGGAAATTCACCAGATTATCATCAAAATTTCTGTTAAAAAGGTTTAGAACAATTTTACCAATAAGGAAGGGTTTGAGTTGCAACTAATGTATAGATTTGCTTTTAAACAATCAAAATCATTTCACTTCATTATTAAACACTTGAGAAATAAATGGTAGCTGGAAATCTTGCTTGTAATCTGCCTTAAGCCTTGTTCACTTTCCAATATGAAGCTAGTTCATGCACCTGTCCGGATGAACAATTGATAAGACCAGCCTCCCACAAATAAGGGCCCAAAAATACAGGCTGCCACAGCAACCAAGAAGTTAATAGCACGACTGGATAAGTGTTTTGTTATCAGATACAACATCAGATTTCTGATCTGATAATGGTACATGTAGGCAGAACTTGGGAATACATTCAGGTCAGATCAGATTGTATAATATTTATTTCAAACTATTAGAAAACAACATCTGCATATACCAAAAACACCTGATCTATTTTAAAGTTATTTCTTGTTTTTAAATGTTAAAAGTTCAGTATTTCTTATTTTTTGGTCCAACCTGTAAAATATACTTATCAAAACATCATAAAGATCAATTATCGCTTAAGAGCTTCTTAGCAATCAAGATTAAATAACTAACTAAAAATTAAACAAGAAAGCAAAAGCTCTACAAGGTTTCACATGAGAACTCAAACATCTAAATAATTATGAGCAGAATGATGTTCACTAGATTTAACTAAAGACACATAAAGAAACCTAATCCACTTTCTGGAAGCCCAGACCATCTTCGAACAGTCAGGCTACACATCTGTAGAATATTCATTATAATTTTTGTGTGTGATTACTGTATATTTTCATTTAAGCTATCCATTCCGCCCGCTCAGGCAGCAATGATTTCTATGGGACACAAACAATTTTCACTAAGGGGCCAAGATGTAATAAGAACAAAAGTTCTCAGTTCATTTGATAAAGATTCAACAGAAAATGTGAAATTTAGTCTTCACAAGGTTGCCTATTGACATATAACAGGTCGTAAAACACTTAAAGGGATTGTTTATTCCACCTTAAATTTCCTGTTCTGCACTTATTGTGGTAAAAGAAAAGAAAAGTATTAATACTTTATTTCAGGATATAAAAAAGCAGCTGAAAAGAAAACAATCCAAAACCTATACTTTGAGCCCCAGGTTTTCCATCTTATGATTCTTGATGATGCTGTTATCTGATTGGTCCTTAAATATAGTGAACTTCTGCAGGTGACAAGGCTGAGTCGACTTCTTCTACAGGGCCTGTGCAAACACCTAAGTCACAACATAAGAAACCTTAATTGGAACTTCTGTGCAATATCAGTGATTTTTTTGCCCAAAATTACCGCCGATATTTGGCTGCTTCCCAATTGCAAAAATCGACGTTTTTTCCCAAAAATCTGACCAAAATTTCCCAAAAAATGACCATTTTTTTCCCAATAAAGCCAATAAGATTACAATGTCATTTAGTGATAATTTAGTAGAACAAGTGCGGATAGAGCTTGTCGAGTTGCGCCAAACGACAACTGACTTACATATTGTTCGCGAATGTAGCCGAATATATGCCATTTTACGTTGCTATCCACACATCACTCTCTATATTGCGGAGGATATCGACGATAGTCGATGTATCTCGATTGAGCATGCCTGTTTTTACACACGTTCAAGATGGCGGCAAGAAGACGAAAAATTGCGATCAGCGGCGAAAATGATAAATAACATTCAAATTAACAACAGATATCATATGCTTATTAGGGAATAATTTAATGCGTGTGTAAATGAACGCAAAATACTACGTTTGAGATAAAAAACAACAAGTATTTATTAGAAATCTGCACAGTGAATGTGCGTCACGGAAACCAGTGTTGGCAAATTGGAGTTCAGTCTACTCACAAATTTAAAGCATTTCAGATGAGTATCGTTCGAAAATGGAAAGAGACAAACATGATTTGATTTATATGTGAGTGGATCTGTCTATAATCAGATTCATATGCATATTCTGCTTTATTATGTTTGTCACGCTGTACAGTTTACTGAAATAGCATCGAACTGAGGATGTCAAGTGCAAGATATTGAAAGGTAAACAAATTAAATATATTATTTTAACTCCATTTAATACATCATTAACACAGCAAGAACACTAAAGTGCGTTTGTTAATATTTGTTAATGTTTTCACCATATGATATTTAATTTAAACAAAATGCTGAATTAAAGTTATACTCTTTAAGAGGTATTGATTAAATTGTGTATCTAAGAATCAATAATTATTGCAAGTTTAATATGCATGTGGGAGGATATTAATTTAACGTTGTCTTCATTGTAAGAAGACATTAAAGCAGCACTTTATAATATCAAAATGCTGTCAAACATGCACTTCACCATTTTAATTCTGTTCTTATAATCATATTTATAATGCTAAATGTTTCCCAATTTCATGGTTTATCACACTATTTTTTCCCAATTTTATAGTTTATCGCGCTAATTTTCCCAATCCAAATGGCACAGGCTTTAACAAAAAAAACAAAAAACAAGAGGGCCATGATGGCCCTTAATCGCTCACCTGACTAACCTTTGCTACATCAACTCAAATTCTATCAGACCCATATACAATCCCAAGCCAGATTTCATCAATTAATTCATTCTGACAACATTTCATTAAGACATGATGAGATCTTTTTCATCTACACAAGGTTTTACTAGAATTGGCCCGGTGACCTAATTTTTCGACCCAAGATGACCCATATAGGATCCAAAATCAGATATTATCAAGATAAACATTCTGACTATATTTCATTAAGATCAGATAAAAACTATGACCTCTATTGTCTACACAAGGTTTTTCTATGATTTCACCTAGTGACCTAGTTTCTGACCCCAGATGATCCAAATACAATCCCAATCCAGATCAAGATAAAGATTGGATGGAACCTGTGACCTCTATTGTCTACACAAGGTTTTACTATGATTTGACCTAGTGACCTAGTTTTTGACCCCAGATGACCCAAATACAATCCCAACCCAGATTTTATAAAGATTAATATTCTGGCCAAATTTTATAAAGATTGGATGAAAACTGTCACCTCTACTGTACACAAGTTTTTTTTAAAACTTTGACCTAGTGACCTAGTTTTTGACCCTCGATGACCCAAATTTGAACCCAACCCAGACTTTAACAAGACAAACATTCTGATCCTATTTCATGACGATCTGATGAAAACAGTGACGTCTATTGTCTAAACAAGGTTTTTCTATTATTTGACCTAGTGACCTAGTTTCTGAACCCGGATGACCCAAGTACAATCCCAATCCAGATTTCATCAAGATAAACATTCTGACCAAATTTCATAAAGATTGGTTGAAAACTGTGACCTCTATTGTCTACACAAGGATTTTCTATTATTTGACCTAGTGACATAGTTTTGATCCCAGATGACCCAAATACAATCCCAACCCAGATTTCATCAACATAAACATTCTGATCAAATTTCATAAAGATTGAATGAAAACTGTGACCTCTTCTGTCTTACACAAAAAAATTGTTGACGGACGCACACACGCACGACGGACATCACACGATCACACAAAAATCACTGAATATGGCTGTCAGGGAACATTTCTTTAACAAGATCTGTGAAATGCTCTGCGACCCCAAAGGGAGGTTTGTGCTGTGCTTTGAAAGCACTAAACGCTATATATATACCTTAGGGCAGGCATATATAATGTGAAACCATTTATTTTCATCAGCACGAAATTTCATCATGTAACAAAAATGGCTATTTAGTCAGCACTTAGATTCACCAATTTCTGATTTTGAAAATCAAATTGCGTTAGTCAATATCCAATCTGTTTGTAACGTACATGTCTGCGATAAATCGCGGTTTTGACAAATGGTGGTGGGGAAAAGAGAGGACACTTTGGAGTCCAGTTTGTCACATGCCAATTTAATAGTATTTTGTTATCAGGTGGTAGTAATGGGCCCCATATTATTGTATGCAATTGACAAGTTCATTGTTATGATTAGCAGATTAGAAGGACCGAAAAACCGTTAACGAGTGCTTGAAACATCAAAACCAATTGCCAATTATTCAACACCCCTGAAAAACACAATACACACAATGGGTAATAAAGTTGTAAACAATTTGCGCTAATCATTACTATTCTACCTAAACGAAGTCAACGCATTCCATACAGCTGAACTGCATTCACGTTTTACAGCAATGCCACGTGTCAGTTAAGTACACTGTGCACCCCTTTGTGTCAAAACCAAATATATCTTGATTACAAAACAGACGATCAATGTATGTATGCGTGGATTACGTTGGATTTAAATGTCTCATGCCTACTGTAATTCAGTCTTAATTTTGTTTAAACATTGGGCAAAAAATTATTCGTTAGGATCTTAAATTCGTCACTCGGTCCACAGATGAAATAGACGAAATGCCTGAAAAATAATTATGGTATATTTTCTTGTTTGTCTTCCATATCATGGGTGTCAATTTTAATTGCATTCTATTCTGTCCCTGCTTTATGAATGTGATGATCAATTTGGGATGCTCTCTACATCTACATGGTACATTGTTTCAGTCACTATTTATGCAAGTCAAACCAGTAATACAATAATTATTATGGCTCCATTACCCTATTCCACAATTTAACTCTTCCACAAATCTGGCTGAGCAACCACCAAATTATCAACAGATTGACAGATAATTGAAACAGACATGGTACAAGCCAAAGTCATAATAAACAGAACTTCAAAACTAGACTAAATGATCCCAGACAGAAAGGAGCTCTCTTAATTATGGATACCAAGAAAATATGAAAAACAACAGTTTAAAACGGCATACATGTATTGTTGTACCAATTACAGATAGAGTTTCTACAGCATTACCTACACCAATATGATTTAGCTTTAATCAATATTTCATCTAGGTATTAATGTTCTTGCATAACATACACAATATTCACCGAAAATGAAACTGATTTTATTAGGACAAGCCCATGGCTAAACAGCCATATTTTTTTGTCCAATGGGGACAAGTACGGGTGCCACGCTGATAGGGAAAAATTAGCACGAAAAAAACAACGTGAAAATGGGTAAACTGCTCATGGTGAAATCTTCATATTGGGAAATATGGGTCTTTTTAATTGCTTGGTAATTAATAACACAAATCCATATAAATATTCTTTTACATGCATTTCTGATGAAATGTTCAGTTTCAGTGCTCATTTAATTTGTTAACTTGTAGATGCCCTTTTGGAACAAAATTGACACAAATTTCCTTTTAGTTGTGAAATTTCTCTATGATAATTAATAATATTTCATTATTGGGAATGAGCATGTTACATGAACATGTACTTTACAAGGACGAAAAAAAAGTTGCAAACGTTGCAAATGGCAGCTTTTATGTCAGTATAAGGGTGGGGTTTTAATGGAATGACTACACAGTGTAAAATAACCTTGCGTTAATCAGACATAAATAGAAAAAATATGGAGGCCAATATATTTGAGGCCAAGAAAAATATGATTCTCCAATATTTATCTGGAATATCAATCATACACATGATGTGCCCACATATCATTTTCAGATAACAGAGGCAGATGCATGTATGATTTATCAAAATCTGTCTGAAGTACAATAACCTAGCACACTTTCACTAAAGTGCAGACAAATTTGATTTCTGCATAACAAACAAACAATGCACAATATATCATTCATCCCTTAACAAATACCGCCTCTGCATTGAAACAATGAAAGTTGGGTAACGGGAGATTTTTTAGGAATTGGTAATAGCTCCTGGTCTAGACACCAAGGCTCCAAGAGGCACATAAACCATTAAATATTTATGTTTCTTAGCAAAAAGCTTTCTAGGTAAAAAAAAACTGATCTCTATGCTCCACAGTAGATCAATGATGTCAAGTAGCTGTACCTTTTAAACTATTTAAACAGTATAAACATGGAATTGAGGCAGAGAACAATGTTTAAAAGAACTTAACAAGCGTCTGTGAAAATCAGGCTTAATGCATGTGCCTAAAGTGTTGTACCAGATTAGCCTGTGCAGTCTGCACATGCGAATCAAGGATGACACTCTTCCCTTGACTGGGATTTTTTGTTTTAAGGAAGTCTCTTTTAAACGAAAATCCGGTCTAAGGGGAAAGTGTGCTCCCTGATTAGCCTGTGAAGACTGCACATGTTAATGTAAGACAACACTTTAAACACATGCACTAAGACTGGTTTTCATAGAGCACTGTCCATTTCTACTGAACATTCATTTTATGGATTTTTTTGTTAAAAACATTTAACATTCTCAGCATCACACTTCTGAACACCTACCCAAACAATCATAGAGCTTTCAACCAATTCCTTTAACTCCTACAAAAGCATTCAATACCGTTGCAGTTTTATATATGGAACAGTTGCAATAAAATGCTATAATACACAATTTGCATCTGTTTCACGCCTTTGTTCACTAATGTACAGTGGAGTGGCAATAACTAAACAAGAGGGCCTGAAAGGCCCAAAGTCGCTCACCTGAGATAACAAGATATTATTGGGAAAAATCTTTTGGCCAAGTTTCATGAAGATCCGAAAATACATGTGGCCTTTACAGTGTTAACAAGGTTTTACTACAGCCCTATTAGGAAAAATGCCCCGCCCCCTGGCAGCCATATTTTCCAACCAACTGGCATCATTTTTAAACTTGTCCAAGATATTATCGAGATGAATCTTCTGCTGACCAAGTTTCATGTAGATCGGACAGTAAATGTGGCCTCTAAGAGTGTTAACAAGATTTTACTATAGCCATATCAGGAAAAATGCCCCGCCCCTTGAAAGCCATGTTTTTCAAGCAAACTTAATTATTTTCGAACTCATCCAAGATATCATTGAGACCAATCTTCTGACCAAATTTCATGAAGAGTGGACAATAAATGTGGCCTCTAGAATGTTAACAAGGTTTTACTATAGCCATATATAGCCATATAAGGACAAATGCTCTGCCCCTGGTGGACATGCTTTTAAAGCAACCAAAACCATTTTCTAACTCCTCCAAGATATCATTGGGACAAATCTTCTGACCAAGTTTCCAGATGATCGGAAAATAAATGTGACCTCTAGAGTGTTAACAAGGTTTTACTAAAGCCATATAAGGAAAAATGCCCCGCCCCCGTGGTGGCCATGTTTTTCAACCACTAGGCATCATTTTTGAACTCGTCCAAGATTTTATTGGGATTAATCTTCTGACCAAGTTTCAAGAAGATCGGACTATAAATGTGGCCTCTAGAGTGTTAACAAGATTTTACTATAGCCATATAAGGAAAAATGCCCCACCCCATGGCAGCCATGTTTTTCAAGCAAACGTAACCATTTTCAATCTCATCCAAGATATCAATAACACAAATCTTCTGACCATATTTCATGAAGATCGGAAAATAAATGTCGCCTCTAGAGTGTTAACAATGTTTTACTATAGCCATATAAGGAAAAATGCCCCGCCCCCTGGCGGCCATGTTTTTCAACCAACCTGCATCATTTTCGATCTCGTCCAAGATATTATTGGGATAAATCTTCTGTCCAAGTTTCATTAAGATTGGACAATAAATGTGGCCTCTAGAGTGTTAACAAGATTTTACTATTGCCATATATAGCCATGTAAGGAAAAATGCCTCGCCCCTTGGCAGCCATGTTTTTCAAGCGAACGTAACCACTTTCGAACTCATCCAAGATATCATTGAGACCAATCTTCTGACCAAATTGCATGAAGATTGGACAATTTGGCCTCCAGAGTTAACAATGCAAATGTTGACGTTGAACAACGGACAACCGACGACCCACGACGGACGACAGACAAAAGGCGATCACAAAAGCTCACCATGAGCACGTTGTGCTCAGGTCAGCTAAAAATCCATCATGACTCATCAACAGTACCAGAAGTTGTCTTCATACCCATGTTGACTTATATGTATTTTATCTATTACATATATAATAGTATGTATTGTTGTTATACAGTTAGATTCATTTTGGTACTGAATATGAAAAGGATTCAAACACAAGGATAGTGTATTCTTTTTTACAATTTTTAGTACAATTTTGGCACCCAAGACAAGGGAGACTACTGCATCTTTTTGGTTATTGGTAGACAAGAATGGTTTACCTTATTAACCAACACTTACTGTTCCTGTAATTTCTAGTTAATTTACCAGTTTTTGAAAATTGAAAACCATGAATTATTGTTAAGAAAAAATTATCATCTTGTGTAACTATTTTTTTCATCTATAATCAATGAATAGGATAAACTAGTCTTATTTGGAGTACATCAAACTTTGTAATGGTTTTATGTGTTGTTACTTGAAAGACAAAACACTTTCTGTAGCACTATGACAGTGAATCCAAATATTGTTTGTCCAATATTGGCACAGCAAGTCTATTGCATTATTCTTCATATTAAAAAGTAATTGTGCAGCCACAAACATCTCATTTTTTCAACTTAAATACAACATACCCTTGTGCATTAGCTGCAGTGTACGATCTTTCACCATCAAGGTCACTGAGGAACGTGGGTGGGGCTACTTCAGATCTCAAGAAAGCTGCACTTGTTGGTCCTGCATTCACCTGGTTGAGACCGGCTTCTCCCATGATTGGTCCACAGTTCCTCTGTCCAAACAGTTCATATGGAGCTATAACAGACTGAGCAGCGTTACTTGGCTGCCTTGCATGTCCTTCACTTCCGCAGGGACCTATGTTATGACGAAGTTGTCCTATGTTATGGCCAACTTGTCCTATGTTATGACTTGACTGACTGGGGCGACCAAAATTGTATCTGAACAATCTGTTGGTCTCTCCCAGATTGTAACTGGACTTACTTGAAAAGGACAAGGGCGGGCTGACCTGACTCGCCTCGTCTAAACTGTAACTGGAGAGGCTGGTCTGGCCCAAGTTGTGACCAGTAATTCCCGTCTGACTTTCACTGAAGTTTGGTTGGCCAGAATCGGCCAAACCAGAGTCACTGCACAATGGACCGTGGTTTTCCAGGTCGCGCACCACTGACTTCATATATCCCAAACTGAGGCTGGGTTGTTGGCCAGTTCTAGGTGTGTTGTTGGCTTTGATGGTGTAAGAGGCTGGATGATTGGTTTGACCAAAGTTCATGTCAGGCTGAGCTGAGGATGATAGCTGACCATGAGGTCTGTCTAGATGATAAGTTAATGGAGTGGACTGGAACTGAACATGTGATTTTTTACCATTATTGTTAATAGAATTGCCAACACAATTGTTTTCAGATAGTTGTAAATGACTGGTAAGACTTACATCCCTAACTTTAGGACTTGAATGATTGACATCATTAGAACTATTATTCAAAGAATTGGAATGACCTGCTGAGATATTAAAAAGTCTTGACTGACCAGGATTTTGCCTCACACAGTTTGCCTGGCTTAGATTATGATTTGTTAAACTGGATTGAGATTGACCTTGACCTGATTCACTACCCTGACCTTGATGACCTATACCCTGACCTTGATGACCTATATTACTATTCATTGAATTATTGCCCTGGGAAGATGTGGTGGGCTCTTCATCACTGTCGTTCATGGCTCAATTATCAAAATCTGAAAGGGAAAGGGAAGTCATTGAAAATATATAATGCGCATTGGTTTTCATATGCCAAAATCTTGTAAGCTCTTCCTCAGATATTGTTCAACTATTATCAGAAATAATAACACAGTCATGCTCTTTGACCTATAAATGAATGAGTTTAACTGCTTATCTTGTCAAAACGAAATGATCACACAATTACATAGCAGATTTGGATATGGCAAATTGTGCAATAAACTTTTTTTTGGTACAGGGAAAAACACTCCAAAATATGCAGTGAATTCCTGTTGACAACTAAGTATGATGATACATTACATATTGATTCTGGTCAAAGTATTATGTAAGACAATAAATCACACACAAATATCTGACACCAGGCTGCCATGCTCAAACTAATTGGTGATCTCTACATTTGAAGTGTATAGCCTCTTGATTTTACGATTGGAAATTTTGGGTGAGTATGCAACAGAATTGAATGGTAGCAGAGTGTGTCTTTTCGTCAATTTAAGTTTGTCAATTAAGAGTTTTTTTCAGTCTCTCTGTTTTTTCATGGGGACTGTTTTTTCAAACCTTGGTCTGCCTTATAAAAAAATTACAAAATCATTCAGATACCTGAAACAAATAGCTTTGAGTCAAGATTACCAAGTGCATAATTGAAAAATTTAATAAACGTTTTTTCCTTAAAGCTGACAGTTATCTTTGCCAAAAGATTTAATTGCAATATTGAGTTTGCAAAATGAAATTTAATAAAATATAAAATAACCAGTAAAACTTCCCATCACCTGACGATGTAATCTGATGTTTCACAAAACATGGTAACAAAACTAAATAACAGAGTTTAAACATTTAAATTTCTATTTTTCTTCAAAATATTGATTGCACTGGTCTAAAGTTCATTAACATGTTCAAAAGAATAGGTTACATGAACATGAAAACTAATAATGAAAAAGACCAAATAAGGCAAATTTAAGTTAAAGTGACTTGTATATTCAATGTTTTAAGGACAATGATACCCCCACTTAACATATATAACTATGTCTTTTACAGGACTTGCTTCTGAAAAATTGATTTCAACAATAATTACATAACCATCTCCTAGGCATGTAGGCTTTTCAGATCTGAAATTATACATAAAATGAGCCAAGTAGTTAAAGGGAATTTAAGTAGACAGTTCAGGCCCGTACCCAGGCCCTGGGCCCAGGGGCCAGGGCCCCCCCAGCTGGCTGTCGAGTTATGATTTTTTAATAATGGGCCTACTGCAAATTTTCTCACATGAAAGGGCCCACAGTACACTTCCCTGCAATACAAATGTGCAGATTTGTTTTATTGCCCCTGATACACAAGGGGATTAGCGCTAATTTACTCGCCAGTGGAAATGAGCCCCTAGGCATTATTTTCTTATCACCTTGTACACACATCCCCGATCTGTCAATTTCCCATTGTTCTCAATGCTTCATCTTTTGATGGTGGGTGAAACACGTATTTTGATTGGACAAGGAAAGAGAAACAGCGAATGGATGGAACTGATACAGAAGGTCGTAGGTCTGAACGATAATAGTGTTTTTCTTTTGAATTCAAACCTCCTCTAGAGTCATAGCTTATTAAACATTTCTGTGAAAACTGTCTTGTAGATGATTAACATGTTATAATGAATTTACTTTGAAATTTTATATAGAGGAGGTTTGATTTCAAAGAGAAAATACTAGTAGGTTATATGTCAGTTACTGACATATAACCATAGTAGTATTTTCTCTTTGAAATCAAACTTCCTCTACAGTCATACTTTATGTTACATTTCATAATAAAGGTTTTTTAGTTTCAAAGGTTGCTTTTACTTCTTAATAAGGTGTAATACATTTCTGAAATCTAAAGCTTTAAACATGAGTGTGAATTTCACACCAAGGGGTCGTTGATAAAGCATGTCACGCTTTTTTTACCATTTTTTCCCCGGCATGTCACAAACTGTTACAAAATCTTTGACCCCCTTCCCTAAAGTACGTCACAAACTCACACTTTCGAACATTTTTTTTAAGTTAATACTTAATTTAAATTTTATCTAAAACTCAATTCACTATTAAACCGTATTAAAATTTCACTTACCGGTAAAAGAACTTTCACATTACAGGCTTTTATAACTGTAGGGTTGTTACGATGAGCAGTATGAATATTTATCCAAGTGTTAACCTCTAATAAAAACGAAATTATAATTTAGATTTTCTTTCACACCTTTACTAACTAAAAATGGAACAGTCCAATTATTTCGTCATTGAAATCTGTGTGGTGGTTGTGCCTATTGAATAAGCCGGCCCAGTCAAGTTGCCAGTATTAAACATTCGAACAACAGAATCAGGAGATACGCAATTCGTCTTATTTTGACATAAAACTAATTGAAATGTTTTACAAATTTTTGAAAATTATTTTTAAATTCTACTAAAGAAATAATAAATAAATTATACAATATTTTTTTAATAAATGTGTGACATCACACATGGCCTGACTCCCCTCCCCCATGTCGCAAACTGTCACTTACTTACGCATCCTCCCCCCACCTGGAGCGTGACATACTTTATGGACGGCCCGTAATGGTTAAAGCTTTAGACTTCAGAAAGGTGCTGATTTACTTGTTATATATCCATAATTTATAACACAACATATGTTTCTATATGCATTAAAATTCACCTTGAACAGTGCCTAATAAAAAAAATCTATTCGGGAGGGGCAACCCCTCCCGCACCCTCTCCGTTTGGGCCCCCCCAGTCAACAATTCCTGGGTACGGCCCTGCAGTTTATACATAAAATGAGCCAAGTAGTTAAAGGGAATTTAAGTAGACAATTTTTCAAAGACATTTCATTCTAAAGTGGACAAAATGACAAAGTGACATAATTGTGATAAAATTAGTCACAGACAAAACATTAAAAGCTTAATTAAAATTTACATATTCAGCTGTGAGACTATGAGTGATATCTACCAAGCAGTTAAAGAGGAGTTGAGTAAAGTAAAAAAAGTGCCAAACAGACAAGTACAAAGATTTATCCCCCCCCCCCCAACACACACACACAATCATTAAAGAACTCCTTAGCAAAATGCACTGTGCACACAAATACACAAAATGACCATGCTATTAAAAATGTTCCATCCTGTAAAATGTAACATCCTGTGAAATAACTTCCAAGTTTGCAATATCCCTAAAAGATTAAAAACACTAACATTCTTGCTTAAAGGGGCCTTTTCACGTTTTGGTAAATTGGCAATTTTTGTAAAAAAGTTACAGATACGCAAATTTTCATTGTAGTTATGATATGTGTGAGGAAACAGTAATACTGAACATTTACAATGCTCTAAAATATCCATTTTATGCATCTTTTGTTGATTTAAAAACCTGAAAATTAAAAAGCATTGCAACGTGAAACGATTGAATAATTTGCAGAGTTCTGTTGTTGTCGTTAAATATTGTGTTACTAAGAGGATTGCTTATAGAAAGTATAAATTACATCACTCATTGTGAGAGCACGGATGGCTGAGTGGTCTAAAGGAGAGACTTTTACTCCAGGGGTCAGTGGTTCAAGCCCAGTTGAAAGTTAATTTTTTTGTTTTTTCTTTAATTTTATTCTTGTGTTTTTACTGGAGCTTTTTAGATCCAATGTTTACATTTATCAATATAAAGCATTTAAAGACAAACTTCAATACATGCCAAAATCTGTGAAAAGGCCCCTTTAATTATGCTATCCTGTTTACTGGCAAAGAACAAAGAATACCATATATACTCTTGCAAATTTATAATTGGCATCTATAAATAAATAATAAATCACCTTGTCTAAGCTTTACAATAAAGAATTAAGTACATTTTTCAAACAAGAGATGTGTTTGTCCGACACACAATGCCCCCTATTGCGCCGCTTTGAAGCCATATATTTGACCTTTGACCTTGAATGATGACCTTGACCTTTCACCACTCAAAATGTGCAGCTCCATGCATGCATGCCAAATATCAAGTTGCTATCTTCAACAATGCAAAAGTTATTGCAAAACTTTAACCATGGTTAAAGTTTTGGGACACACACAATGAATGAATGAATGACAGACAGGCCAAAAACAATATACCCACGATCTTTCGATCTGTGGGCATAAAAAGCAAGATAATGTTATTACTAGGGATTGGAACAAATACTGAAAATGATATTCGAATATTCATTTGTCATTATTCAAATATATTCGAATATTCGATTTTTAAACCATATATTAAAATGTACGAACTTATGACCGTCCAGAGCAATGTACTAGTTCATGTTGCCACAAATACCACTATTAATCGTATCATATGTGCAGCTTTGAAAAACTTGATAGAGTAATAATTTTAGAAAAAAGATTATTGATATAATATTATGTTCTTCCTTTTAAATAAATACTGTTTATTTTCATAAGACATAACATATTTGTTGTTGTTATTTCAAGGAAACACATTACCGACCGTAATTCTGATTTATTTCAATACTTTTAATTGATTCAGATTACTTCCCATCGATTTTATTTATGCTTTTGTTTTAACTATTTTTTCTAGAAATAAGAACCACGACACTTTAATTGGTTAATATTTGTGTAACTAAATTCTGATTAAATAGATATTGATTTAATATATGGATAAAGCATTCAAAACAAACATACCATACAACCCGATCTCGGTGAGACAGTGCTGTTTTTGGGCCAGGCACAATTTGTCCCGACATTCGTAAAACACGACGTACGTTCTATAAATTAACAACAAATTCCCTATAAAAGGTCTGTCTTGGTAAAACTTATTATCACTTATCCCTTTATTGCCCCTTATTACCATCGACTTCTACTACTCGAGTGCTCCAGTGTAGTTTTTTTTACACTTTATCGGCAAATTATTGATTTTATCAGGCATTCACACCATGGTGTTTTGTGATATGGGTCGCTAATTGCTATCGATAGATGTGTCGCACTGAAATAAAAGCCAACTGCGGCCCAATCAAGTCCAAAGATATTGTGTATTATTCCACCGGAGGTTAAAAGACCTGTCAAAATACATATTTTGTATATCAAACAAATGGAATGTTTATCGATACACATTGATGTTTCTCAAAGTTAATTTTCATTTTCGACTGATTATTAGAAAATAGTTTGTACATATTGCATCAATTTAAATTTTAAGTAAATTGGCGATTGGTCCCACACCATATACCTTCCCGTTTGCTAATTATCATCTCGTGCATTGATGGCAGCTGTTATCAAAACAATGACTTATACAGGAAAGTCGTCTGCACTAAACCTGAACTGCGACTTTGTACATGTACGTATAACTTTTTAGAAGTATCTGTGCATAAATATAGAATATATTCGAATATGAATTTTGGATCCGAATATTCGGCCGATTTTCGAATGTTGGAATATTTGGATATTCGGTCCCATCCCTAGTTATTACATCTTCCTCATGTGCGTGCAAACTCATACCGGTACCTTAATTAGATATTAAGTTTTATTGTAGTTCAATATTTGGCAAGAAATATGCATACTTGAGGTAAGTTTTTGCTATTAAATTGAAGACTCCACCATTTACATATAGTTATGCACTTGATGAGTTTGTAGAGTCTACATTTAAAAGATACACAATCTAAAAGGAAAGTATTTGTGAATACTTGCTTAGATTTGTCTAATAATTTTTCCTTTGATGCACATTGTAAATTAGTGATTCTAAAGCGAAATGTATTCAACTAAATATGAAAACATTTAAAGTAAAGTATTATATTCATTAAAAAAAGTACCTTAGCTGCAGAATAAATCCTCCATAACTGCAATGTACTGATCACTGGGTCATACAAGATCACTAGATCTATCTTCCTTGTTGTAGTGCATATGAATTCTGAATTCTTCCTGCTTGCTTACAAACCTTCAGCCATACACCCTACCACCTGCAATGTTATCCAGAAAGCATAAGGATATTAAATTGTAAACACCTTTATCACCCCATAGGTTTGTAACTTGGTTATGTTTTTAATGTTCAAAATATTCATGTTAAATCTATTGTAATTCATAATGGTTGCCAAGCAGGTAGTTAAGTCTTTGATATTTCATCTTAGAATAATTGAATGATTTGCCAATAATAAGAAAGTTCACCCCTCAATGAGTGTTTATAATGTGTTTTAATGAAAGTTAATACAGCTGAAAAACATATTTAAAGGTAATACAATTATGACAAAAAACATAGATATTAAAAATAGTACCACATAAATTTTCAGCATAAGAGCACTGAAGTGGGCATATGAACAAACCTTCGCGAAATATTGAAACAATTAAAAACAATGTTTAGCAAACAAGATGTAGCATACAAAGTATTATGCCTCTGGGCTTTGTCATTGAAAGACTAATTTTTAAGCTTATCTTCCTATTGTAGGAAAAAGGATCATTCCTGTTAAGTGTTATTAAAAATTGCCGAACAGTTCAAAAGGTCTCAGAAACAAAGAATAAATGTGGATGCACAAGCTCATGCACAGACTGACACAGATGACAGGCCCCAATGGTTTCCTCTATGTTGACCCCATCAGCACAATGATCGCAGGTGAGCTCAAAATAAGTGTTGAAATTGTTTCTATTATTTCTTAATGATCATATTTATATAATCACTTTCAGTTACATATATGTGTGAAAAGTGGGGATATGCCTTATTTTAACACTTGCCTACAGTCCCCTTTAACAGCATAATGTTTATGGCTATCAATTTCTTAGATAACAAAAACAACTAGAACATTTATTGAAAATAATAAAGACTCCCACATTTGCTCATTTCAAGCAGGTGCATATCTTGAGAAGTAAAATTGATCTCAAAATCTTGCTGTTGGCTGCTAAACAGTGATAATACAGGATGACAACTTTTAATTAATCAATTGGCTAAGTTCAAGGGCAAATAACTCTTCAATAAATAATAGATCATACACAAACAATGTCTTGTGATTCTACAAAGTATTTACAATACTCCCATAAAGTTTTGTTCTGATACACAGAAAACTGAGGAATCAGTTTGCGACACAAAGTACACATGTGCAATTATTATTGAAATCCACAATTTGCCTTCTTTCTAGGGCATATAACTCTATAAAGAATATAGCAACATTCACAAAAATATTGTTTGCATTTCCAAAAAGAATAAACTACATATCAAATAAATAATTAAGTTTCCATTAAGTTGATACCCAGAAAACTAGGCATGGCAATACAGACTATGTAACCAGCGATTTATTTTTCCCAATTGGGAAAAGTACAGGTATCAGCCCAATAGGAAAAATGTGCGCAAAAAATCCCCTGCTATTGGAAAAATTTGCGTCGTGAAGTCTTATTATCACTGTCTATCATCACCACCGGAAATAGATAAACAGTGAAGCGAAAGTAAACATCACCTAAGAGGTAGTGCTCGTGAAAAGAATAAGTTTTACCATTTTTATTGCGAATGTTTTCAAAAAACTGTGCGACAAATTAATAGTGGACATATCAAACTTATATCGTAAGTAGTTGGAGTTCTTTATTAATACATTCGATTGTTAAATTGATCAATCATCAGCTACCTGGTACCGAAAATTAAGTTCATTGGTACATCTTTTTTCCTTTTGTCCCAGGAAAATATAATAATTTTGCCGAATTTTTCAATGGTATGCAATTAGAATTATAGAAACTATCGGTTTTTGCAAGCTTCAGCCCAAAAATCAAGTTAGTATGCAAATGTTTGGCTAAAATATAAACTTCGTTGTGTACGGCGAATAGAACCCGACATGTATGGCGTATAACAAAATAAAATAAAATTGTGTACGGCAAATAGTTTTGAGTTTGTAAGGGAAAATAAATGAAAATTTCGCAAATACGTGACCATCTTGGTATAAAACAAATAAATACAATTATATTCTTTACCATGAGACAGTTTATGGCCAAATAATACGTCTGATGCATTGTTGATATTTAAAAAAATGTTTTGTATTACGGGCACCTGCTACATAGAGAATAACAGGTTACTGCCTGATCTTTTTGTAATATATCAGGCAAGGCTTAGAATAATATATCGGCGAGGCTTGCCGAGCCGTTATTTTAATCGTGCCGAGCTCGATATATTACAAAAAGATCAGGCACAAACCTTTTTTTCTGTCTATCATATCTATCATACCTCTATGTCCCCAATTTTTAAGAAATAATGAAAAAATCGCTAGAAAGCTGCAGTTATAAAATTAAATATCAGCCAACGTTTTATCATACCACCGCACATGTGCTGTGTTTGCGTATTAATTCGGGGGTGGGGGGGGGGGGGTAATGGGGCCATGCATAGTTGAGATTAAAACAAAGTTTAAAATTAAGATTTATTCATCATTAAAAAGGGCAAAAGTCCGAGTTTAAGAATATAAATGTACGTTGAAAAAATATTTTTTTTAAATCATTTTAATGATGTACATGACTTTAACTATTCACCGTACACGACTTTTGCCATAAACAACTATTCGCTGTACACTACAGCTATTTTAATTTAATAGATTTCCACGAACAATAATCAAACCAATACAAAAAGCATTAAGATGGTATATATTGCCTATAAGAATAGGAAATCGACTCCATACCCGATGGCAAACCATGTAATCATGAAAGAAAAGCTGTTTCTTCGAGAAGTTCCAATTTCAACGCGGTACCAAGCAGTCATACATTTGTGTAAATAACACTTCATCAATAGGAATTGCAAGATAGATACACATTTTTAAACATATTAATCTTTCTGTAAGATGCCTAACACGCACTGGTTATCCAGGAGCAAGTTATTATTAGATATTTTAGGTAAATACTGACTGCTCTATATGGTTGGTTTGTTTACTTTCGCTTCGCTGTTAATCTATTTCCGGTGGTGATGATAGACAGTGATTATTGGGAAATTGGAAATTCTATTTGATTTTTTGCTCCAAAATACTTAAAAATTGAGAGTGTTGTCAAGTTGTCAATATTATATTTATTTAGGTTCAAGCCATAGAGCTGCTTAGGGAAACTAACTTAATGTTGCATTTTATTTAAAAAAAAAATAAAAATGTTTGTGAAACTTTTAATTGGGAATTATGTGGACAGCAATTGGAAAATTTGTATTTTTTCCCAATTAAAAGTGCTGTTTTCCAGAACTTTATAAGAAAGAAAAAAAAGTCTGCAAACTGCACATTTGCTGCCTGACAGACCACAACTGACAAACCCACCGACCATCTGTAAAACCAATAGGTTGATTCTAGTATACACACCCAAATTTTGTTTGAGGGGAGTTGAGATATAAAACAGTTTCATATCAACAATTCTGGCACTTTCTCCAATTGTATTTGGCAAGATATAATGAATATAGGAAAATATCCAGTGCTGATCTTGACATACATTTATGAATGTCTATTTTGCCTGATGTAACTGAAAGAAATTACATAGAAGAGCAATATCAATAAATTTTGTTTCTATAAAACTGATACTGACCTTTATGCACGAATATATAAAAATAACTTAAAGAAAAACAAATTTACAAAAAAAAACACTGTTAATTGTACTTAAATAGAGGACATTTACTGAGACAACATATACAGCGTTCATGAGAGCAAGAAATTAGGTTTCAAACTAAAAATTTTAGCTTTCTGCTCAGGTGTGCTTAAAAGAGCTGTAATATTGGTCGTCATTATTCCAAAAAACATGAATTTGCTGAATTATATGTGACTTTAACACTGTATTATGTGAATTGGGAATAAGACATCAAACTGGGAATGGACATCATTTTGGTGATTTTCTCAAACAAACCTATTCATTTCATGATCTACATTTATTCGGCGTAAGCTGTATTAAGCCAGCTTTTCACCCTGACTTGACCTTTGTAAGTGTCCAATAATATTCAAATAAAATTTCCCGCGGCTAGGTACGAATGAATACACTTCATTTATTCCATTGGCTGATTTGAGTATAACACCAGAACTTTGGAAACATATCCGCGTCTTTGTAACACTGTTTTACTGAATGAAACAATTTTATCTCTAATGAAAAGGCTCAATAGATAGAACAGTTTTACAATCAATTTTCGACATAAATACAGTTTGTGCGTTCACCTTTTATTTTCAGAGAATTACCAGCGCAAAAGCGTTTATACTAAAGGCTATATTCTCATATTTAGTACTTACTTGCATTGCATTTCAACCCGCGAGGTTTCGGGTCAATTCACGGCCAGTGTGTGAAAGTCAGAGTTTATATACAGTTCATCACCGGAGTTCGCAGAAGGGGTTGCGATCTTTTCATTGAAGGAAAAAATTGGAATCTATGCTATTTTTGTCTGATGGAGTAAATAGTTCGTTTAGTCGCTTTGTCGATATATCAATATTTTAGGCACAGCTGTTGCCTTGGTCGTGTACAGTTGGCGTAAACAAGCCGTCGTTTCAGCAGCAGAATTGTTACCTAACTTTAATGCATTGCATTCCAATCCGCATGTTTCTTGTGTTTTTCTATTTGGTAAATATAGATATCTGAGTAATAATATCACATAAAGCAAAATAAGCCACGAAATCTGGCGCAACACCCCGTAATTGATTTGCTTGTGATGTAGCTAAGAACTGCGCAGAAAAAAGGCATCCGCTACTTTTTATCTATTAGAGATAACTTTTGATCGTTCATAAACATCGACCACAATCAACGCCGTATATCTTTCTTGTTTTTGTAATATATTATCTATAATTTAAGCTTAATAAGCAATTTTCCATGACTTTTTCATTAACAGTGATTGTATTTTTATCATTTAAAGTGTATTTTAAAACCGTGTCCATGCGCGGCATGGACACAGTTCATTTCATGAGGATTTTTTTTTTTAATTAATAAAAATCCAGTTCTGAAGTAAAATCAATTTAAATGATGCTTTTATATATGCAAGTTTCGGTTTTAATTATAATTTGTCAAACTAGATAAATACAGCATATAAAACTGCATATTATGCACTTTTGATAAAACACAATTTATTCCCAAATTGATGTCTTATTCCCAATTCACATAATACAGTGTTCTTTATAAATGTACCACAATTGGGACCTCTATTACATGTACTTCTCATTTATTGCTGATTTCCACATTATACAGCAGGACCCAGAATGTCAAGATATTTTTAAAACTACAATGTAAAATCCTAATGTTGCTTTATAACAACAATTTAGGTCAACTCAGTTGCTATAACACTCTACCTTTTCAAATTCAATCAGAAATTCTCTTTAACCCTTTGCATGCTGGGAAATTTGTCGTCTGCTAAAATGTTGTCTGCTAAATTTCTAAAATTAGCAATTTTCTTCTATTTTTTTTCAAAGAATACTATCAGAATAGCAAACAGTTTGGATCCTGATGAGACCCCACGCTCTGTGGCGTCTCATCTGGATCCAAACTGTTTGCAAAGACCTTCAAAATCCGGTTCCAGCGCTCAAAGGGTTAAACAGTGTTTTATGATCAGGTACATGTATATGGAGGGCAGTGGGAATGCTGTAGCAGCCAATACAACAATACCAGCAGTTGGTGGTCAGTGTTAAGAAAATCAGATAAAGTAAACATTGGCAGGCTTGTATACACATTCAATATGTTGGATAATGGGAAACTGTATTTTAGAACTTCCAGCTTCTATTAATGACAGTATATTTATAACATACATGCAGAGAAACTTGATTCACAAGATATAAAACACGAATCTTTAAATAGTTTCTCGTGTTAAGGTAAAAAAATCTAAGTAAGTGTTAAAGGCAACCTTTAAAATAATGAAAAAAAAACACATCTTGTGATATATAAAATCGTACAGTAATTATTTTTAAATTACACAATTATACATGTAATAATAACAAGAGCTGTGAAAAACAATGTCCACTTTTAAGCCGCACAGCAGCTGATTCTGAGAAAATTGGTAAGTCCAAGGCCAGTAACTTTGGCAAAATATCAATTGACCGGAACAAATCTCAAACTCGATCTGTAAGTCATCTGTAAGTCATGTAGGTAGACTCATACACCAAAAATAAGGTCAGTATCTGAAAGCAATTCGGAAAAAAAGTCCAGAAAACTTTTATTCTAGAGAAAGTTCAAGTCCCGTAACTTCATCCAAAATTAATGTACGAAAATGACACTCGAACTTAATATGTTAGTCATGTATGTAGAACTCACACAGTAATAATCAGATAAATATCTGAAAGCATTTAGGAACAAGAAATATCTTTAAAAAAGATATACGGCGTTGATAGTTCAATGAATGAGATCAAGGATAGCGAATGTCTTTTTTCTGTGCAGTTCTTAGCTGCATCACACGCAGTACGGGATGTTACGCGGAGTTTTCGCGGCTTATTTTACATTATTACATATTGCTGGTCATAAACCTATAGATACAAAACAGAAAACCAAAAGAAGAATGGAAGTGAAATTAAAACATACGAGTCAACCGGCCACACGAGAAGTATCCGTATTTATAGGCGCGTTCTTCGAACAAACCTGTTTTAGTGGTTTGTCAGGCATTGCTATTTGATTCAATTATTAACAGTATCGATAATCATCGCGCTCATGCTTAATACATTGGTCAATATGGTGGAATAATTATTGTTAAATTAATCAAAAATAATATTTATCATTGTATTGTTGAAAACACATTAAGAATCTACATATTTCTGGTCTAAAGAAAATTCCAGGTCACCTAGTTCACGGATATCGTATTTATTATATAACTATTATTTTCATACATGCCATAATTTTTCAGACCAATTCCGGGACATTGAGTTAAATTGTCCGGGACTTATGCCGATTTTCCGGGACATGTATAAAATGTAGCGATTTTTATAGATATATGCATTTTTGGTACGTTTTTTTTTGTTTCGCATCGTTAATTGCAAAAGTTCAAAAGCCTATCCGAAATACACTTGATCTATAAACGTCAAATTAAACATTACTACTTCCGTTACTAGATACAAGCCACGTGTTTCAGTGTAAGCGTTCTAAACATAGATGGTGACGTCACTGCGTTATTTTTATTAAGACCGGTGTGTAACGCGTAGTTGTTCATACGCCTTAATTCATTTATAACATTTATATAATAAAAAATACAACAATACAGTACCGTTAAATCGTCAACTCAAATCAATTCACAATACATACAACCAATCACAATAAAACAAATACAACAAAACAGTATCTGCTGGGCGTTTTGACATGGCGAACGCAATTCAAATTCACTTATTATTTTTAACGTTATGTTTACTGGGGGTTTAGAACAAGACAATAATAAACCTAGTGAGGATGACGTTTTTATATGCTTACTTTTTTACTCAACTTCTTTGTCTGTTAAACGTGCGAACATAAACTGCTTTTAATTTTTTAACTCAGCGATGTTGGACTTCAGATGTGTGAACAACTATCCTTTGCCCTTACGCAGCGGGAAATAATGACGTAGTAGATTAAAGTCAATTAACAACCACATTAAACGATGCCGCCTTTTCGGTTTGACAGCGAACGTGAGACAATCGATATGATAACAGGACCCCTGTTAATTGATCGATTTTGACACGTAGCGTAGTCTGCCTTTTTGGGTAGGCATTGTCATGGAGACGCTGCAGATATACACAGATTCGAGGTGCAGTTAAGCATAAAATAAGGTACATGTATATATGGATTTTGTAAATTCCGGAACATTTGACAGATTTCCGGGACAGCGGGACAAGTTCTTCATTTCCGGGACTGTCCCGGACAATCCGGGACGTATGGCATGTATGATTATTTTACTGGCCGCGAACTCCGGTGATGACCTGTATATAAACTCTGACATTCATACACTGGCCGCGAATTGACCCGATACCTCGCAGGTTGAAATGCAATGTATTAAAGTTAGGCCTCGCTTCCACTGCTCTTTATACTTTTACATGTTAACATGTTGACAAGAATATGGAAGTAAGTACTAAATATGAGAACATAGCCTTTAAGTATAAACGCGTTGCGCTGGTAATTCTCTGAAAATAAAAGGTGCACGCACAAACTGTATTGATGTCGAGAATTGAGTGTAAAACTGTTCTATCTATAAAGCCTTTTCATTAGAAATAAAATTGTTTCATGCAGTAAAACAGTGTTACAAAGACGCGGATATGTTTCCAATGTTCTGGTGGTATACTCAAATCAGCCAATGGAATAAATGAAGTGTATTCATTCGTACCTAGCCGCGGGAAATTTTATTTGAATTTTATTGGACACTTACAAAGGTCAGGTAAGGTGAAAAGCTGGCTTAATACAGCTTACGCCGAAAAAAAAACAGAATGCAAGAAGGATGGACTGACGGACAGAGAGTGCAACTGATATATGACATTCAACTGGAAGCATACAAAAACTTATTTGCCAAAAGGTCACTTAAAGGTGCATTTAAGACAAGATTTAATAAGTTTTAAATACAATGTCATCCTTCAGGCTCTCATTGTAAACGCCATAAATTATGTTGCCTGCAAAATGGTTAAGTCTTTTTCAGCAACTTAATAGTTGCCTGGAGGACGTCATTAAGTGGATATTAACCTTCAAACTAACAAGAGCTGTCAGAGGACAGCGCGCTCGACTATTTGAGTGCTTGACAGTATAACGTAAGCCATCATGGGGAAATTGTTTGATAGCAATGGCTTGGGTGGGAAGTTTGGACGGTCCTTCAAAAATAAAGTAAATATTTTTTTATATTTTTTTTAACCATGTTTCAAATAAAAAAATATTATTTTTGGGTTGGGTAGGGGGGGATTGAGAGGGGGGTATAATGTGGGGTGTGGTAATTTATTAGACGATCTTTCAAAAATGAAAAAAGGAAATGGATTTTTTTTTTTGGGAGGGGGGGGGGGGGGCAGGGATTCTGGGTTGGGGCGTGGGGTATTGTTTGGGTGGAATCCATTGTGGTATTCAGGTAAGTGTTGTTTTGTCAAAGTATTAATAAAATCTGATCATAAATAAAGAAGTTATGGCAATTTAACTAAAATTTATTATTTTGACCTTGAGAGTCAAGGTCATTCAAAGGTCAAGGTCAAATTGAACTTGCCAGGTACAGTACCCTCATGATAGTAAGAATTTATTTGAAGTTTGAAAGCAAAAGCTTTGATACTTTAGAAGTCAAGTGGATCTAAACACAAAATTTAACAAAATATTCATTTACTAAGACAAAAAAGGGCCATTATTCTTACAAAATGCTTGATACAGTTGTCTGCTCTTGTTTATAGATTGGGGTTATGTTGGTAAAGAAGTTTGCAAAATATGAAAGCAATATGTCAAGGGACATTGACAATATTTGAGGTGGTACGCAAACTTTAACATAGATTTATCAATAATATGCATATTCTAAATGGAAAAAGGGCCATAATTCTTACAAAATGCTTGATACAGTTGTCTACTCTTGTTTATAGGTTGGGGTCATGCTGGTAAAGAAGTACATGTATGCAAAATATAAAAGCAATATGTCAAGGGACATTGAAAATATTTGAGGTGGTACGCAAACTTTAACATAGATTTATCAATAAAATGCATATTCCAAGTGAAAAAAGGGCCATAATTCTTACAAAATGCTTGATACAGTTGTCTGCTCTTGTTTATAGGTTGGGGTCATGTTGGTAAAGAAGTATGCAAAATATTAAAGCAATATGTCAAGGGACATAGGAAATATTTAGGGTGGTACGCAAACTTTAACATTTGCACGCTCACGCCGACGCCAGGGTGAGTAGGATAGCTCCACTATATATATTTCATATATAATAGTCGAGCTAAAAATGAACCTATCAAACAACTGAAATTATTGTATATGGGACCAGGCAACATTTGACGAAACTGAGTACCTCAATCGTGGTTTGCGGTGGTTGCGAAGTAAAATTCGTCAACCATGTAAGAGATCTTTGTGTTATCATGACCAACACACTTAACTTAAACAAATGCTGCCAGAAAGTGTCAGATCTCACAGGTACAACTACGAAATATCAAACCTATCTGACAAAATCTTACAAAAGACTATACGGCATTATAAGTACATGGTTTAGTTCATTTGCATATTGACTTTTGCAATGGTCTTTTTACGGAGGTTCGCGCTTACCAAATCAAGAAGCTTAAGCGAGTTCAAAATCATGCAGCAAGAGAAGTCTTGAAAGCTTCTTTTGAAAAAACAATCACTGATCTCCAAAAAACTTAAACTGGCTTCCAGAAGAGGTCAGGGTGATGTTTAAAGTTTTAAATGTAGTTGTTCATGTAGACAATTGTACAGCTCCAGTTTACATAAGGGAATTGTTTGTACGTGCTCCATGACAGTACACATTAATGTTAAACAATGAAACAAAATCCTACATCCCTAGACAACAAACAAATTAAGCTGACGGATCTTTTACTGCCATTATTGGTCCAAAATGGTGGAATAATCTTCTAGGCTTGTCAATCTAAAGCCAGTTATTATATCAAAACTGAAAACACATCTGTATGGAAAACTTTACAAGAAATGAGTGTACTTGTAGGACTAATATGAAGTCTGTGTTTGTATTGACTAAAATAGGAAATTTTGATTGTTTTAACAATCTTGAACAAAAATGTTATTTTGTTTTAAGTTTTCGTCTTATTTCATAATATGTAATTGCGTTGGGCAATAGAATCTGTAAATAATGCTTGCGCTATATAAATGCTATGTATTTGTACTTGTTGCCTGTATTGAAGTACAATGGCCACCATTATTCATAAACAAATGCTGTAATAGAAAGAAAAATATGATAAATTAGTGGAAAGTATACAGACCAGTCAGCATATTGCCAATCCGAAAAAATCTCCGCTTAGTGGCAATATTAAAATTGTGAATACCTTCCCTGATTTGTGAAAACAAGAAACAGTCCAAGACGGGTGATGCTCCCCAAAGTTTTTTTTTGTCACAATATCGCACTATATATTCAAATAAAAGGAAACGTCTTGAGGGCACAGTAGTTGGGGGGGGGACAAGAATTTTTTTATATACAATTTCAAAAGGCCATGACTCTGTCAAAAATCATCCGACCAGAACCCCCTGATAATATGCACATCTCCTTTTGGTAGTGAAGTTTCCCATAAAGTTTCATTGAATTCCGGTCATTAGTTGCTGAGAAATAGCCCGGACAAGAATTGCACTATATGTACAATTAATGGAAAATTTCAAAGGGCCATAACTCTGTGAAAAATCATCCGACTAGAACCCGCTGATAATATGCACATTTCCTCTTGGTAGTGAAGTTTCCCATAAAGTTTCATTGAATTCCGGTCATTAGTTGCTGAGAAATAGCCCGGACAAGAATTGCACTATATGTACAGTTAATGGAAAATTTCAAAGGGCCATAACTCTGTGAAAAATCATCCGACCAGAAACCGCTGATAATATGCAAATCTCCTCTTGGTAGTGAAGCTTCCCATAAAGTTTCATTGAATTCCGGTCATTAGTTGCAGAGGAATAGCCCGGACAAAAATTGTGCACGGACGGACGCACGCACGAACGGACAGACGAAGTGGCGACTATATGCTCCCTCCAAAATTTGTTTGGGGGAGCATAAAAATAATCAGAAGGACTGTTTGAAAATATACCAACAAGCTAACAATTTATGCAGTTCAGATGCAAATGTAAGTCCGCTTGAAATCACTTCCCTTATGTAATTTCTTTCAGTATTGATCTCCCTAGATCTTAGATAAAACATGTTACATCCCACACATGGTTTTAACAAAGTTCTGATCATAAAATTACTTAAGGCAGCATACATATATCTGAATATAAAGCATCTACAAATAAGGCTTTCCTGATTGGTTCACAGGAAGTTTTCTGCTTGAATTTAAAAACAAGAATGTTTAATCGACTGCATGACAGACTAACTAAACATTTGGTCCTTAAATTGTACTTGAACATTCAATTGCTATGCCATTATAATCTCTTCCTACTGAAACTTCAAGGCTATCAATTTACATAAACTTCATAATGAAGCGTAATCAGTAATTTGTGTTATTTCCTTTGAACTTTAACGCGATGCAACATTTGCCAATAACATCAGACATCAGCATTCTAAGAACACCAGCCTTTTAATTGTTAAACTATACCGAAAGACAAGTGCATGGAAGAATTAAAACAATTTCATAGAATAGCAACACTAAAAAAATGTCACTACAGCAAGTTTTATGGAATCTCACCTCCCTTTTCTATAGAGTAATTAAGTCCATTCCAATGATGGTGCCAAGCAGTTTTCCTTAATGCAGCAGAATTCTGCATTACATCAAACACCATTTCAATCAATACTGTTTTCTCCCAGAGTCAAACCGATAATGGTTTCTCAAGACAATACATCAAGTATGTTGGAAAGGCTTACAAAACAGTAGTGATGACACAAGCAGCTTTTGGAAAAGGAAAACCTTAAAAACAACAAGACTTTCTGTTGCTAGGCAAAGGGATAGATATGAGCCTTGCTCTAGGAAAACAGGGTGTAATGCATGTGCACACAGGAAAACAGGGTGTAATGCATGTGCACATAGGAAAACAGGGTTTAATGCATGTGCACATAGGAAAACAGGGTGTAATGCATGTGCACATAGGAAAACAGGGTTTAATGCATGTGCACATAGGAAAACAGGGTTTAATGCATGTTCACATAGGAAAACAGGGTTTAATGCACATGCCAACAGTGCCATCCCAGATAAGCCTGTGCAGTAGATCAGCTGACTGACAAGTTTTGATAGTATTCCTATATAATGTGGTGGTTAATACAACCTGACATTTGTGTTGTTCAAGATACCTTCTCCAATGTACCATGCCAGTTTAACATATAAACCCAAATCTGGTACACAAGTCTGCACAGGCTTATCAAGGACAACACTTTCAGCTTTTATCCTTTTTATGTTAGAAGAAGTCTCTTGTTAGTGAAAATCCAGCTTAAGTGGAAAGGGTCATCCCTGACTAACCCGTCTGAACTGAACAGGCTTATCTGGGACAACACTTTAAGCACTTGCATTAAATGCCAGCTAAAGAATGTGTCTTCAGATGTTTTATTTATATTTAATCAAGACAATGCTCTTAAATATATAAATAATATACATAGCAGTAATACAATATAAATTATAGCATTATTTATTACAACATTATACATTTATATGCAACATGTAATAGTTCATTATTGACATAAATATTCAAAAGAAAATCTCAAATTATAGTCAGTTTTATAATAACTGTATTTATAATAAATTATTATATACTTATCACAATATTTTCAACATAAACAAATTAAATTGAAGTCAGCACATTTGTCATAAATGTAATTGTAATGAGTAATGAATAAGTATTTACCATATTTAATATTTTCCATCCTTTAATTATGCCTTCCCATAACAGTTCTTTTTTGTTAAATATGACATGATTACAAAGCTTTGAATGCACAAATGATTGTGTGGTCTCCCAATTTTTTTTAACAGTTTTTTTTACAGTTGGTCCTCACTTTTGCGGTGAACAATTCTGGTCAGTCAGTAGTCTCTGATCAAAAATATTGTATGCACAAACATTTATAACACACTGTCTTCGCCATGCATAATTTCGCATAGAAATAGGAATGTCAGGCAGCAATTATGTATAACACAGACCTAACACTTCATGGGTCTAAACATGAATGCTCTGAATATCTGTAGTTATGTACCAATAAATAGTTGCTTCCACTTTTCTCTCAAGGTTGTTCTAATCACTACACCAGTATGTCTGAGGTATTGATATGAAACTGGTATGCTATATACAGGCAATGAAAACAAAGTAAAACATGTTTTTGAAAAATATATGTATACTCTTTTTAATTTATAAAGAAACGTTTGTGATACAATTGATTAAAACAATGAAACATATGAATAATTCACATTGTCTATATATATTACATTGTATGATCATGATTTTACATATTGCTTTTTTCAGATTTAAAAAGGTGAAATTTCTATTTTTAATACAAAATAAAGAATATGTTAATCACATATGTGTTTACATCAATCAATACTTCACAGGCAGTTTCCTGGAATCAATAATTTCAAAGGGACATAACTGTGTCCTCACTGAATAACATGCAAGTAAGAGTTGCATCACAAATTTGTAAATTCTATAATCATAAGGATTTATCACTTAATAAATAATAACTGCAATAATGCACTTGGGATGTTGGAACAAATGATGTCACTGTCAAACAGGCTTTTTCCGCTCCATTTTGGGAAAACGCCACACTGGAATTTTGGGAATTTCGCGTCGTGAAAACCCCCATTTTGGGAAAAAAATTAATCGCAAAATTGGCTCAATTGGGAAAAATTATCGCATGTAAATAGTGTTTCTTATATTTCAAAGAAGCCGTAAACTGGTAAATAACGACTATTTGGATAACTTATTATTAATATTTTACAAAATATTATGAACATGTGTGATAAGTGCAGGTTTTTTAATCTGAATTTGGGAAAAAGGCTTGGCCTTTTTTGAGGTGAAAAAAATCAAGCGAAGCGCCGGATTTTGAGGAAAATAAGGAAATTCTTAAATAATCATTAACATATTTTACAGTTTTTAAAACAAATTCAAGGCAACAGAATTCAGGGTTTTTCATCTGATTTTGGGGAAAGGGCCTTGCCTTTTTTGAGGGGAAAAAAATCGCGCGAAATGTTGAATTTTGGGGGAAAAAATCTGCGAAAAGCCGGATTTTGGGGAAAATAAGGAAGTCTAAAATAATCAATTTAACATATTTTACTGTTTTTAAAATATAGTATGATAAATCCAACAAAAACACATATTTTTCTTTCCTTTTTTATCAACGTTTCGGCTTACGCCTTCATCAGGATAATACAAATAATAACAGAAAGCGGATGTTACGTCATTGACTTAACGTACATTAAAATGCGGGAAAATGTACGTCAATAAAATGAACGTTAATTAAATTAAGCTTAACTTTCGGATTCAAGAATACACAATTTCCTATAAAATTATATATAAAAATACTAATAGGAAAAAACAAAAGTAAGCTTAATTAAATTGAAGAGCTAGTCTTTTATGTTAAAAAGAACTTTGTTATTCATACCATTAGGGTGTAATGTTTTAAGTCTATGTATATAGTAAGTTTCTTTACATAGACGATCTATGTTGTTATTAACAACATCAATTGGCATAAAGGAAAAGTCATTTGCGCTGTGGTGATCTTCATTAAAATGTGATGCGACCAAAGTTGAAAATTCAGGGTTAGAAAAGTTTCTTATGTCAAATCGATGACTGTTCATTCTTTTTGACACCGGTTGCATGGTTTGTCCAACGTACTGTTTCTTACACTGTTTACATGTAATGAGGTATATTACATCTTTAGATGCACAATTCATATTCTTCTGTAAATTAAATTGCTCGCCTGTTACTGTACTTTTAAATTTTTCTCCAACGTGTATGGATTTACAATGGGAGCAACGTGTTCTTCCACAGGCACTGGACGCACGTGAACTGTTCAAACTGTTCGTAAACTGAGCACGTGTAATGAAGTTTCCTATATTATTAGGCCTTTTAAACGCCAGTATTGGCTTATAAGTTTCATGCACACTTTTCACTTCTTCTTTCTGTGACAGGTTAAGTAAGTCCCAATACTTGTTTATTGCGGCTCCTATGTTTGGCAATGACGGATTATATTCCACTGTAAATGGGATAACTTTTGTTTTTGCTTTATTGCAGGACTGTAATGCGTCTTCTTGAGATAGAGCAGAAACTTTTTCAAATGCACAATCGATAATTTTTTCCGGATAATCTCGCTTTTTGAAATGATGCTTGAGGTCTTGAAGTGACGATTTAAAACTGTTGTCATCCGATATAATACGTCTATATCGCTTCGCCTGACTGTATGGTATTCCGTCCTTACACTGTTTAGGATGGCATGACGTATAGTCAAGATATTGGTGGTTATTGGTCTCCTTTATGTGTATATCTGTTTGAAGTGTTAAGTCGTCATTAATAGAAACAGCCACATCGAGAAAAGACACGATTTTCTTAGAAGCAGAATACGTAAACTTCATGTTGGGGTGAAAACGGTTTAATGCTTCAATAAACAATTCAAGCTTCTCTAAAGAGTGGTCCCAAATCATAAATATATCATCTAAAAAGCGAAACCACAGTGTCGGTTTATGTTCACATATTTTAAGGAAGTCTTTTTCAAGTTTTCCCATAAATAGAGAGGCATATGCTGGCGCCATTGGACTACCCATAGCCGTACCCATTTTTTGTAAATAGAAATCATCATCAAATTGAAAATAGTTATTTTCAAGTACAAGTCGTAACAATTTAGAAACTATGTTGCTATTAATGTTGCCATTATGTAAAAATTCTTCACAAGCCTTGATTCCATCGTCGTGTGGGATGTTCGTGTAAAGCGATGACACGTCTAGAGTGACGAGATAGGTTTCTTTACTATTAACTGTCTTATTTTTGAGCTTTTTTATGAAGTCTGTTGTATCTTTGATGAAAGACGGCAATTCAAACATGTATGGTTTGAGAATGGAGTCTATATATTTCGAAATATTCTCCGTAGGTGAATTACATGCTGACACAATTGGACGACCGGGGTATTTAAGCGGAAGATTTTCATTTGTTTCTTTGTGAATCTTTGGTAAAATGTAGAAAAATGGAGACCTTATATCCAGTGGTAACGCATCAAATTCGTTTTCAATGCTGGCATGTGATTTTTGTATATCTGCAATGCAATTGATGATACATTTTTTTACATTTTCTGATGGGTCGCTGGGTAGTTTTTCATAATGAATTACATTGTTTAGTTGACGTAAAACTTCATTTTTGTAATCTATTTTGTTCATAATCACAATAGTGTTAGATTTGTCGGCTTTCTTGATAACAATGCTATCATCTTGGGACAGTTTTCGAAGTGAAGCTAGTTCCTCCTTAGTAATATTACTATACTGTCGTTTTTTACTAGCGGACTGTAATATTTCTTCTGTGATAGCTGTGATATAAAAGTCAAGGTACATGTCTCTACCGGCGAATGGAGTAAACGTAGATTCGTGTTTATTGAAGAATGGCCGTTGAAAGTCTTCATCATTATTAATAATATTAGACTGGGTATCAGGGTTATTTAAGTCATTGAAAAATTCTTTAAGTCTTAAACGCCTACTGTATTTAAATGTTTCTTCGGCTAACTTAATTTTATCATGAGCACGTATCTTGGGACAAAATTTCAAACCTTGGCCGAGCAGGATATAATCATCATCAGTGAGACGCTTGGATGAAAGGTTTAAAACTGTTTTCTTTCCTTTCTGAATTTTGCGAAGCCGTTTTTTTGTTTTCCTCCATGTTTTCCGGTCTGAAACACGGACAAAACGTCTCTGTCTTTTCCCCTTTGAGCCGCTTCTGCTACTAGTTGCGCAACGGTTTTTGTTAGGCTGTCCAACGATGTTTGAAGACTTGAAATACGCAGTTGTAGATTTACATTTGCCCCGTTGCTCAAGGCCTCTGCGTAGGTTTTCTTTGGACCCGGGGCTGCCTAGTTTTTTGACGGTGTTGCTCTATCGTCAGGTATTGAACTGTCGCCTTTTTGTTCCGATGACTGTGTTTCCAGTGTGTGATGTAATACTGCGTTGTCCGTATTCTTGGAATCAGCAACGCGCTGCGCCGTATTTGTCGAAATCTTGATGCGTTTATCCTCTTTGCGATTCACTGCACCCTTTGACTTCCATCCGTTGTTTCGGCGATTGCGTGGCGATGAATCTTGCTTTGGTCGATCATCGTTTTTTGTTTTAAGCACGGTTGCATCTGTATTTTCTTTCACTTTATTTGATTTATTCTCTTCTCGTTTTTTATTAACAATGTGGCGAATTTTTTGTTCGTGCATAGCAGCAAGTTTTTCGCGCTTCGTTTCCGTTTGTTTATTGATTTCACAATCCAAGTCAAACATGTCGGCGTTTGACATTTTGTTTTTAAGTTCGTTTCTAACTTCCTCCAGTAAACACCCATATTCTGTCGATCTACGAAGATGGTCATCACGTATACGTTCGCAAATTTCCATGCTCACTTTACGTAAAAGACGATCTACGGAATCTTGTAGCTCGCTAGAATTGTTGCCGACGTTCACTTTTAAACGGAGTTGAAGACCCTTTGGAATTATGTTTTCTGCTCTGCAATTTTCGAGA